>NW_010312230.1:0-28191 GCF_000700745.2 Antrostomus carolinensis
ATGATCTCCTGAGGTCCCTTCCAACCCCCGTCATTCTATGATTCTGTGAATTTCTCTTAAGTATGAGTTATAGTATGAGGGGAAGCAAAATAAAAAATCAATGCATCATTGGCCCATCAGAGGCTGAAACTGCTTTAGATGGGTGAGCATAAAATTCCTATGAGAGGGAACAAACTGCAGCTCTGGATGTGGAGATGATGGCATACGTGTGAGACTTCACGAAATAATGACATGTTTCCAAGTAACACAATAGGGAAGGAATCATCTTTGCATCAGTGTTCTGGATGCGTGTTACTGGGACAACACTGCACTTGTCAAAGACCAAGAAGGAAAGACCTACAACTATAAGGAGATATTAAATTACGGTGCCACTTCCTAAGACTTTACTGGCAATAAAGCGGAAGAGACAAGTAGAGAGCAGTCCGGGGTTGAAACAGAAATGAAGAATGGAAGGGAGGGAAAGGTCCCACAGTTCTGTGAGAATGAAGATGGAGTACTGCTGAGTTTTTGCTTAAAGCAGTCCATTGGAGGCCACCTTCTGTAGGGGTGTATGCCAAGAATAGTGTCCATTACTTCTTCAGAAATTTCTCATGTCCAATGTGCAATGACATTTGGTTTGAAAAGGGGAAACCATTCCCCCATCCTCTTCTTGCAATGATTCAGCAGCAGATGCAGGCATACACCTGAACAAACATGAATTACCCACTCTAGCATCTGGGAACAATTGTCTTCATAAGACTAGAAGCAAAGTTTTGAATATAATGACATTATTCTAATCATGATTTGTTGGTAATGCAGCATTTCATTAGTCATACTTGAATCTTTATAAGCGTAAATGTTTTCTTGAAATACTTTAAATGTTTAGAAAGTCTGTTACAGCAGTCTTACATGAAACAGTAACTTGTTCTGCTGGAATGCTCTTAAATTTTGAGTTAGTCTGGAAAAGAATTATTAGTGAACGATCATATAAATAAACTAGGAAATGTATTTTTGAAAAAGGCAACACTTGAGGAATTTTTTTTTCTTGAAAATATACTAATGTATTATTCAGATTTACACAGGTCATTTTTTTTCCCCTACTGTCTACAAGAATAGAGTATTAACAGTGCATTTAATAATCCATGGTGGTATATACACAAATTTCTAGATTTCTTTACTTTTCTGATCTTCTCTGTTATCTTTGGTTGTTCAGATTCTGCTCATATGCAGAGATGCAAGGGTCAAAAACACTGTCTTAAAACTGAAGATTCTGTATTTATGTGTAGGTCTTTTTAATGTAATGCGTGCTGAAATTCCTTGTTCAGGTATTAAAACACACTGTGAGGCATTTAGCAAAATGTTTAAAAAAACAACAAAAACCCCAACCTGCATTAGTGAATGAGCTTTTCTTAAAAGGCTGTTCTTCTCATCCACACATACGTATAGAGGAGGATGATTGGGATTACTGCAGATGTTGTTATATATTTGCCACAGTAACATTATTTATTTAAAATTAAGTTTTCCTTTCTGTCTCTCTGTCAATACAATTTTGTTCTGTAAACTTTTTCCAGTATTTTTTCATAATGTGTCATCACACCATTTGCATTCTTATTTTGTTTTTTTTTGTTTTACTGTGATAATAAATTCTTAGAAATTATTTACTGAAATTGTATAAAACATTTGAGTATTGTAAAGGATTTCTTTCCCTTGATTTCCTATAACTTTGTTCTGTTGCAGTAGTACCTTTGCAACAGACCATATATTAACTACAAATCTACTACCAGATACTCTATTCCAATTTAGATACCTTTGTTCCTCTGTTCTAATTAGGCCTTTACTCATGGCGAAGGGTAAAGACATGAGAGTGAAATTTGAGTTACTCTGTAGGGCAGAAAAACAAAGCTCTTCAGAGTTGTAAATGAAAAGATGCTCTGTCACCAGTATCGCAGGAAACATTGGGGTCCCTTTAGCTGCAACAGTCTTCATTTGTGGCACAATGTATGTTTGTAGTTTTAAAAATACGTAACGCATTTTGAATAAGCAGAGTTATCTGTGATTTTTAAAATGTCTTTTCTTATCATATTTCATTCATTCTGGTAACTAGAGACTATCCAATGTTGCTTTCAAAAGCACATGTGTGCACAGAACTTTGTTAAACAGCCAGTACTCTTAATTGAGTAATTTGGTCTGTTCTGTCTATCAAAATTGGTTGCTTACAGATAAAGTTGTTGCTGTATTTTAAAATAGATTTTTTGTTTTGGACTTTTCTGTTTGGTTTTCTTTGTTGTCTTTAATGAGTTGCTGTAGGTTCTTAAAAGATGAACAGAGGCTACTGAAATGGTACTCCACATTCTTCAAGTATTGCACGTGCCTACATGTCTGTCGTGTACCGGAAGAGTTCAAACTATGTAGTTTTGGTTGACTGCTTTTTCTGTGGACGTACTACCTGTATCATTTCTCATGAAGTTCAGAAGGCATCAGTTGTTTAAATAAAAGCGATATTTGAACAAAAAATTATTTTAACTAATTTTTTGAATAATTAAGTATTGATATGATGGAGAGAAAATCCCCAATATTTTCCGTTATTATTTCTCTTGCAAATTTTCTCAAGGGAATTTTGGGGTTTATTGAAGTCTCACTCTTAGCATTTAAAAAATAATTTTACTCTTAGGAAATCTGCTGAAAAACAAAGTATTTAATTTAAAGCCAAAATAGAGTGTTGTTAAGGGAGAGAAAAAGCTTAGTATCTTTGTATTCTGATTTATTATACAGAAGGCTGTTTTTTAACAAAAAAGGGCTTTTTTTTCTTTTTTCCCTCCACTATTCTCAGTCTCTTTTGATCATTGATCTGGGTGACCCCACGCTCAGGGGTTTTTTCTTCATTTGACATGGACAGATTTTTGAAGTATAGCTCTCCTTTGGGAACCTCGGGCAGTTCCACTTGACTAACCTGTGATCTAATGAGCAGTAATGCAGGGTTACAGTGACCATTTTGTTTGCTTTGAGGGAGGATGGCTAGACAGAGAGTGGGAGAGAGGCGGTGTCTGCGGAGAAGAAAGATGCAGGGTGATCGAACAGTGTGAAAAAGACTTGTTAGCCCACATTAGTGTGCCTGATTTACTTCACAACAGGTCAGGAAAGGCCAAAGGCAGGGTTGTCATTAAATTGCAAAGTTGAAATTCCTGGTATTCAAAAGCATTCAGATTTCTGAAAGTTGTAAATTAGAAAGTTTGTGGTTCATGTTGAATTTGCCAGGAAGATATACAGAAGTACCAGCTTCTCTAAAACATGAAAGGTACATTATAAAATCATGCTGTAAATATAAAAAGAAAACCAGCTTTTTAAAGTACTTTCATGGTTGACTGTTTTACAATAAGACTGGGTGCGAAAGAAAGGCCAAACACTAACAAGGTCGTTGCACTTTCTTTATGAGCCCTGGGGACCCCTTAATTATGTGCCCGTGCTGCTTATTTTGAGATCTGTAGAGTGTATGTGTGCACGTGTTCGTACAATATATAATTTTATTTGTATTTATTAAATATACATACTTATATATATACACACACACATACATATATGTAAAAATAAAATTCTAGCACCAGTTGCTCAGGAATGTAGAATCTGAGTCTTTTGCAGCTTATTATGATTTCTTTTTTCTCATATCTTTTATTTTTTCTCTCTGAGTGAACATTAAACACTAATCTTCCTGCCATTGATCATGAAACGAACACAGATTTAGCTTAAAATTACATTTACAAAGGCAAAGACTAAAAAACCCCATTGTCTTTATGTTCTGAAGAATTATTTTTCATAACAGTAAGTATTGCCTCCTAATACTTGAGTTGTACCTGACAGGATGTCTTTAAGGTGGGCTAATATGGCTTCATTGTCTTTGGTTAATATTTGAAAATATTTTATTGCTGCTTCGCAATTGGAAGAAGAAAAAGTTGGAGGTACCTGTTTCTGAATTTGCTTTTCCTCTTCTGTTTCATTCACTTACTTGGCAGTGGCCTAAATCTCCATGATTTGAAGAGTATGCCATGTAGAATATCCTTTTAAGCTGTTGCATTGATAGCCTTTAACTCATAGCACTCTTGTCATTGCTATTTCTGATCTGGCTGGCTTTAGTAAAAATCGAAGTGCATCCTTTTAGCTATATTATCATTGTGCATTGAAGCAGTAGGTAAAAAAACAAACGAGTGGTCTTAGGGGTAAGGTAGTTTTTTCTGTCTGCTACCAGAAGTTTCACTAATTGATGCGTACTCCTGTTAGCTGTTTTCCACACCTGGCATACAACTGTGTTAACTTTGAGATGGTACTATGTGGACAGAGTTTGTTGTTTTGATCTTGGTGTGTCTCATTATGACTAGTAAATATGCAAAATTCAATATCTGAGAATGGCTGACTGTAATTAAGATAATTTTTCTTACCTGACTTCATTCAGGAACTGGGCTCGCCTTGATCATTCAGATAATTTCATTGGTGTTAAGAGAGTGTCTCTTCTGGGTTAAAAGGAAGAGAAGACAATAGGATATCAGGCTAATCATGTTGAACATTAACTTTTGGTTTTTACTTGCATTGGAATATGTATTAATATGTGGTGACAGATTATTTTTGGTTTATCTTTGTCCTCTTTTGTTTGCAGTGAACATATGGCGTAGTTTTACCTCCTGCTAAACTGAAGTTTACATGACAGTTGAACGTGGGAAACAAAGTACATTTTCTATATACAGTGCTACATTTCTCAATGACTTTCCTAGTGTGTCACTTCTGTTTTTACCATGTTGTAAAATTCACTTATTATTATTATAATTTTAATACAGAATTAATTTATTTTGAAACAGCGTAGTGTCCAGCATAGCTTAGTGATTACTAGACTCAAAGACTAGTCTAAAAAAAATTTTACCAGGGTACATTTCTATTTTCTTCATTATTTTAACTGATGTTTAGTTGCAGCAACTTGGTGGAGATACATTCTAAGAAACTGCACTTGACTAGCTTTCTCTGTAGCTTTAGGCCATGTTAGTCAATGGAAACTTATTAGGGCATAAAATGATGGGAAAATATTTAACAAATCAAAATACTGAATCAAAATACACTTAAGCTTTACTACTATTCTCTTGCCATTGACTTTCTCCATTCCCTAAATAATGTTGTCTGTGCAGCGTCTATGCACTCTTTATTAGCTCTTCTGTTTGATTTAATTATTCAGTTACTCAGTGTGCCTGAATTAAGTCATCTCCGCCAATCTGCTTATTACTGAGCATTTGGTCAGTGAGAAGAGCCTAATGTCATCTTGCTGGACTAATTTTTAAGGTGTTTGTTTAGGAATAAAGACACTGGAGCAATATTTCAGAATTGGCTTGTAAATAAAAGTCAGTCCCAGAGTAGATTAATGATATTGATACTGTCAGTCGCAGGCAGTGGAAAAGTGAATATTTCTTACCCATCTGAAGAACATGGTAAATTTTCATATATTCTTGTTGGCTTTCTTAAAGATGTGAATATTTTTTGCAGCTTGATGTCTGAAAATTCTTTTAAACACAAAAATATTGCTGCCATGTAAATTGTTTTCACATATACTTGCCAGGTATTATATGAAAAGATTAAAATCTTTTTTGATGGTAATATTGTTGTTTGGCTCAGGAATACAGCTCACAAAAGAAGAGGGGATATGACCAAACGCAAGCTTTTGGAAAATTTCCCTTCCAGTTTGTAATTGCCTTTTAAGAAAGCATTTCTTGTAAGACAGAGATGTTAAATTTTGATACAGGTACTAAAATGCAACATAGAAGTTTTTTCTGTTTATGCGATGTGACATCTAAGCTGCAGCAAAACATGATACCTTCCTGCAGGTTAAGCTATCGTTCCTTCATGTTATCCACTGCAAAATCTTTAATGATGTAAAGTGGTTATGATTTAGTCCACATCTTGGATAGGATGCAACCACTAAGGTTTAGCAAAATAGGAGAAACAAAGTATAAAAGTATTTGCAGGTGCTCTTTTACTAAAAAAAAAATAAAAAATAAATAATAAAAAAAAGGATGTTCCTTCTTACATTTCTTTTAAGTCATTATTTGTGTCTCCAGGCCATATTTGAGAAATATATCTCTAAAAATGTTATATGCAGTAGAATGGGAATGCAGTAGCTAATGTGTTGCATAAAAATGAAGTGTTATGCTATGCCAATGGACTGTGAAAATTCAGATTTTAGTAACTGTAAAATGGGTTTAAAATGCTCCCCAGATGTATTTGGCTACCTCTCCTTTTGGAAATCATTCCTTCTGTGCAATAGGAAAAAATCTTGCTTAACTAAGAAAATGAATTCAATAATGCCACCTTTCCCATGCATAAATAAGAAGGTGGGGTGGTAATGCTATGGTCTGGGAAAGGAAGCAAAAATGCATGCTTGGATATCCCGTTGCCGGCTGTTGTAGGGAGTGTGCTTGCCAGCAGTTTCTGGCAAACTTATTCCTTCCAAACCCTCTCCAAATTCTCCAGGCATTTAAAAAGTTTTTTGCCTGTTAGTCACCTTTCACTTACTTGTAGTGTAGAAGGAATGTTTATTGACTGAAGAACTGCCTGTTTTGAAATCAGGAACATTGAATTAAATTTTTGTTTTGTTACACATTAGTTTGTTGACATTTACTTGACAGCATGGTTGAGTTAGAAAGATGGCTATTAGTCTCCAAACTGGGTCAAAGCTTAAAGAGTCTACTTTTGAGGGTAACAAGGCCCAGGCTTTGGCTGATGTTTGTTGTACACGCAGAAGGCAGCAGATCATCAAGTCCCTGACGTCTGTGCAGGGGGATGGATGCTTCCAGAAGTGAGCTGTGTTCAAGGGGTAGTAAGTTTTGGTAGAACCTGTCTGAGAGATAATTTAAAAATCTATGTTTGACAGTGGGTCATGTGGAGACTCACTGTGTTAGTCTGATTCGTTCATGATCTGGTGTTTGAATGCTCTTCTGTGTGCTCTTGATCAGGATGTGCATGGATCTGAATCTCCATAAGGCATTTGAAGATGAAATGAGCAGTGTATCACTCGAAAAAATGTCACGTAGAGTCTGCAGCTGTAACCAATACTCTGTAGGGGACGAGACCTGATAGCTAAGGACTGTGCCCTGAAACACTGTTGTAGGAGCTGGTTCAGGCAAAGAGAGGTTGGAGGGAGAAGGCAGATATAGTGAAAGAAGAGGAACATGACTAATGCCCTAGGTAGAACCATGTCTGAGGGTAGATTAGAAATCTAGCAGCTTGGATGCAAAATATTTTGCAAAACTGTCCTCAGGAATGTTCAGATTTATAATTATATTTATGTTCTTTTTACTCCATTTTATTCTCAGACACATAAAAGCTGAATTAAAGAGAGACCTCAGTTATGAATTGTTGTACCAGAGACAATTGGAGTTACATCTGAGACTGCACTGCACGTTCCTTTGCATTTTTTAGGTAGAAAGCTGTCTGCATCTTTTCATGGGTCTTCTTCCTCAAACTTAGCTCTTTAACTGAAATAGTAGTGTAGTACTGGAGTGTGTCAGTCTTCTAATGTATTTGCTTGTCATTTTTGAGGTAAGGCAACAGTCTCCTATTCATTTTACAGGAATTAAAGCACTGGTAGACTGTCAGCTACAACCACAAAGCTAATGGCCATGTAATTATTGGTGATTTCAATGAGAGTTCGAATCTGAAGCAGGAATTAACAGCTTAATGGTGAAGTTTGGACAAGCAGAACAGAAAAGAAGACTATGGTGTCATTGAATATTTCCGTTTTTCTCCTTTTCCAGAATGGCTCTGATTCAGCCAAGATTACAGTGCTTTTATATGCATAGACCCTAATTTTTGCAAATTAAAGAACTGCGGTATCAGTCATAAGAACTGTGGTCATAGGGAGTCCTGCACCATACATAGGTTATGGTTATAGTATTGTCTTTTCTGACTGGAGAAGTTATGCAGATAATTTAAGCAATAAACTACTGTAACAGTTGTCTGGTCCTGGGGCTTTACAATTATTTAAACTTCTGTGTTCTGAAAAGTACAGTTTTAAGTATTCTGAGATCCTGCAATGGGTAACTGAAAATGCTTGAGAGTACAGAAGGTATTGTCTGGGTATTGTGATCAGGCATTGAAGTAATTGTTGACTTGCCTTGTGCAGGATTGTCAGTCAGGAGCTTGCTATGTTAGTCATTTGACTAAAATATGTTGAAGCTTGGAAAAATGTGCCAAAGCTCATTGGGTTATTTTAGTACGACTAATTTTTTTTTTTTTTTAATTAATATTGGATTTAAACTTTGAATTTATATTCAAAATACAGTTTTTAGTGTACTTATATAACCTGTCAGTTTGTAACCTGTTCAGCAGCAATAGCTGCCAAATCGAAAGAGGTAGTGATGTTAGTGATGTTGCTCTGACACCTGAGTGTGGTGTCATTCCAAACCTGTTTTGACCCTTTGAAAAAGGTTTTCATTTATTTGTTATCAGTCTGGATTCTCCTTTACTATGATAATTGGAGATACATATAGCACTGTTAAGTTCTGAAATGGCATTCCTGGTTTACTCAAGACATAGGTAATATACAGTATCTCCTAATTAGTTATCTGTTATAAAGAAATTATTCTGCATACTTCATTCATTTCAATATGTACAGTCAGTTTCACTGCCTTCTTATTAAGGATATCTGATCTAGAAACAGTTGAGTTATTCCCCGAATTTAATGCTTTTTGAGATCTGTGATGATGTAATTAATATTCTCTATTTGTGGGCTCATTTTCCTCCTTGCTCATTCAGCTATGGTGTTAAAGAATGCAGAACTAGTATTCCTGTAAAATATTTTTAGACATGTTAAATGTCCATACTGAAGTGGTAATTTTGCTAGTATATCCATTGAAGACCATAATTTTATCTACCTTCTTGATTTAAAATTCTTTGTTACTGTTTAGATTATTTCAGTTGTTTCAGTTTATTTTGCTTGACTGTATGTTCTTAATGGAGTTTTAACTCATCTTACGTGCAAAAAAAAAAAAATCATTCCTATTTAGAAGTATATCAGAATTAATTAGTCAGAATGTAGGTGCTAATATTCAGAATATAAGTGTTAATATACAGAATGCAAGTGCTAATAGGTAGCAACTCTAATTTTGTATTAATAGGTGAAAAGTAGTCTAAGCTAGTTTGTGTACTAGAGTTGTTTGCTAGCTTTGATAAAAAATTCTGAATTTTTCCAGAGATTAAAAAGAAAGCTTTAAATCTGATTCCCAGTTATCTTTTTTGGAACTTAATTGTTGCTTCATCAGTTACTTTGTTCTTAATTTAGATTGATGAGGCTTTTCAGGAGTCAAGTTTATGGGAGTTTTGTGAAGATTGGTATGAAGTATTACTGCTGAAAAGTGTGGCAATCCTGTACGTATTAGAAGGAATTTGCAGCTTGAGCTCCACAAAAGACTCGGCAAGAAACCAATGTAGTTCTATAGAAATGCAGGAAAACTCTGCCAGAAATCCTGCAAAACACCACAGGATTCCACAAATTTAACATTTTTCAGCTGACTGCACTCTGGACAACTACCCTCCCTCTACAACAACGATAAATCTGATCAGGACCATCAGTCTCACAACCTCTGTTGACGTTTTCTCTGTTGCATCTTCAGACTTCGCGTAGATGACTGCTTGGCAGTGGTTGGAAATAGTGAAATGTCTTCTTATCTGCAGTTTTTGTTGCTGAGATAGAAGTGAACAATTATTCATCACCATGATGTTTGTCTTACTTGAAAGCACTCTGAAAGTCTTAATTTCTCGTGATAAAAGAAAAATTGAAGTCTGTGCTTGTTGACCAGATTTCTACTTCATGGCTACTGAAAACAGTTGCATTTCAAAAAGAGTTTGTGTTTGTCACCTGATTTTAAATTGGATTCCTATGTATCTGCCCGTTTAGTAGAATACCTGCTGTTTCTACAGCAGATACCACTATCATAAACTTTGTTTTCATGAGCTTTGAGGTACTGAGATATAATTTCTGAAATAAAACTTTGTCACCATAATGTTCTATGCCAAGCATGGATCAATACCAAAAACCTTTCAACAACCCCATACTACTTCTCCTTTAAATTGTGTGCTGGGTACTGGATCCTGCAAGCTTTCACTGTGCTGTGGTACTGTATTTTAGGGCCATATCAACTTTTTTGTATTTCATAGCACTATGAAAACTTTATTATTTACACATAGTATCTAAAGTTTTCCCTTGGAAGGGCCAAGCTACGTGTCTCTTGTACTCTGCCTCTGAGGCTGGCAGGCTATAGTTAGAAAAGACAAGGTTTGTTTTTATCATGCAGTAATAATCTCCTGCTTGTCTTTGCAGACCTGAGTATTTCGTCTTAAATTTTACAGGCAAACAACAAGGGAAAAGAGATGAAGAGGAGAAAAGTAATCCAGAGTCCTAGAAAATTCCTTTTCTTTCTTTTTTTCCCCCATGTAACTAATTCTGCAGAGAAAATAAGATTTACATACAATTAGGATGTGCCAGCTAATGTCACCAAGCATTGAGTGGGAAGAAGAATGCTGAAAAGCAGAAAATGAGAGCTGTGCTTGCCTGTTTGCCTCCCCAAAATTGTCAGCATTTGGGACTCCTTGTCAGAAGCTCAGAGCCTCACCTGTTTGTGGTGCTCCAAAATCTGCTTTAGAGACCATAGCCCCTCACAGATGTGTGTCTGAGAGCAATTAAAATTTTACCAAAGAATACTGAAAAAAAATTAGGTACATGTGTGTCATGTAGTTACTGAACTCTTTAAAGATAAAAACAAAGGCCACCACAGAAGCAAATTAAAGCCCCTGGGAGCTGACATGGTTATTGAAAGCTTTAACAGAGCTGCCCTGCCATAGAAACCTGCTTTCCTATTGTCATTCATTTTGGTCTCTGAAAAGGAATTTATGATCAAAGTTTTGTTTGAGCACAACTTAATGGCACAGTTAAGCAGTTAGATTAGATTTTGGCAAAGTTATCCAGGGATTTGTTTTGTTGTTTTTTGGGGGTTTTTTTAATTATTTTTTTGCATAGCACTCATCCTGTAGTAAGAAAAATGTTTTACCCCTTAAAATGTTTACCCCTTGAAACAGAACTTTACTTTGGCTGGGTTTTTAAGGCTACTTTTAATCATAGCTCCATTTAAAAAAAAGTGGAAGAATCTGTTTACAGTATTTTCTTAAATTACATGAGATCTGTGTTTCTTGTTTTATATCTACTACTACTATTTAATTATAAACTAATCTAAAGCATCTTTTGTGGATGATGTCTCACAAAGTAAATTGAATAAAAACTGCATATATTTAAAATATTTCAATTCATAAGATGCTTCTGTGTATAAAGTTTCCAACTTGATGACCCTCCAGCAAAATCACTGAATGCACACTGTCCAATTTTTCAGTTGCTATCAGTAAAAAGAAATTACATTTTTGACATTTATTATACCATAATATAATAATTTTTCATCATTCAAGCTAATTACCAGTTGTTTAATTTGATAACATATACAGATTGCTTTAATCCAAGGGGGCTTTTGGGGGAGAGAAATTAAGATGAGAAGCAACTGTTACTTACAGTGGGAGAAGTCATTCCAATTGACATGTTAGGAAATACAGCTTCATTTCTTGTCTTTACTTTGGGTTTGATGAGCAAGTCTACAGGTGACTCTGTAGATGTAGGTTATTTCTGCATTCCATTTTACGTGCATGTAGAAAAGTCTTATAAATGCTCTAGGATGACAGTGACAATCTGTAGTTTTGAGTAACCTGGGGACCCACTTACAGGTGGGAAAAATGTTTATTTCTGTGATAGAAAAACAAATCTTCAAAGATTGTGATGGTGAAATGAGTTATGTAAACTGATGAGAGGTCACCTAAAACAAGGGTTGATAAAAATCTGAGTGTATGCAGCTCCCTTAAAATACATGCATGCTAGTATTTGGAAGTAGCTTTAGAAATGCTGTCTCATGTTGTGATCAAAGCAACAAGAGCAGTCAGCCAATTTAAGTTTTCTGTTCTGAATACCCATGGGAAATAGGAGTATTTGCCTAGTCCTATATATAAGGTTTATAAAAAGAATGCATTAGAAGCTAAAGAATGGATTTATAAGACTGCCTTTGGAGTATGTTGAAAGAAATCACAACAGAGGTCCCCCTCTGCTGGTAGAGTTTTCAGTGTTCAAGACATCGCCGTGTATCTAGACACTGAGGTAAAGTCAATTGAGTCTGAACATATTCACACAATAAAAAAGCCACTGTTACACAGTATAAACTATTGGGAATCTACTGAAAGCATTTTAAAGTGAAATGCAGTACAACTGAAGTAACAAAATTCCCTGTCTGTTCATTTTAGCTGGCACATAAGTGATTCATGTCAAGTGCCCAATAGAGAGTGTACACTGTATTGTCAGTTTGTATTACACCTAACCTGTGGCATGTTCAGCTTCTTGTTTACCCATTTCAGTGCTGTTTAAGAATTTTGTCCTGGTAAGGAAGCCTTTGCACTTACCCTTTTTAAGAGGTTTTCAATTAAATTCAACTAATAGTCTGCTTAAAACATTGTCATATGTATACTTGTCAGGAAAATTTCTCAAGTCCTTCTGTGGTGGGAAGCACTTGTACCAAATTTTGCATGTTTACTTTGAATAATCGTGAAGAAGAGTGAAAATTGTAAGGGTACTGGAGGAAAGAGAAATAGATTATTCATGATGACAAACAAGTACCTGGATCCACTAAGAAGTGAAGCAGCAGGAAAATATAAACAAACAAACAAACAAACAAAAAGCCCCCTTAAGTAAATCTCTTGAAGAGCCACCTGAATTCCGGCTGCCTATATGTTTGTCCTGAGACTGGTGTGAAATCTGTTATCCCAACAGCCCCAGCAGTGTGATTTTTTTTCCCTCTACCAGAGGAAAGATTGCCCATCAGGAAAGGAAATAATTCTACTGTCTCTTTGCTGGTTTTTTTTCCATCTTTTCTTTTTCATGTTTGGCTAGGTTAAAACTTGCTCTTAGCTTCAGATTTAGTGGTCAATAAAATGGTGAATCAATTCCTTTTTTTAAAAAGTGAAATGTTGTGGCTGGTTATTTACCTCTGTGTGTGCATGTGTATTGGAGTGTGTGTGAAATAAAATGTAAATGGTGACTACTTTTATAGAAAACATGCCAGAGTCTTAGATTCTGAAATAATATATTCCAAAATGGTTTTATTTTGGTTTGGCAAATGTTAATGTAAGTTTGATTAAGTGCTCGGAATAAATATTATATAGTAATTTATAGTAATTTCAATTTTTTATTAATATAATTAAGGCTCTATTACAACTGTAAATCAAAACTTTTCTGTAGTTCATGTGTTCATATATAGTAATAGGAGTATGAAAAAGAGTTACTCTTACATAAAAAACACACAAAAATTAACTTTTTCTGAATATGAGTTAGATTTACTTGTACAGCCTTAATGTTGTTTCTCTGTGTAGCTAGCCAGTGCAAATGAGATAGAATGAGGTTTTGTTCGGTTCAGAAATATAAATCATAAAAGGACTGTGGATGAGTCTAATATGATCACTATGGAATTTCTTATAACAAAGAAACAGCATCATCAGCCAAAGGAGTTTTCACCTTCTCTCAAGCAACAGGCAGTCTTGAAATTCTTACATGTTTTTGTACCTTGTTTTACATGGAAAATGATAGGTAACGTTAATACTGTCCCACTTCTTGCCCTTCACCCCTGTGTTTAGTATGAGTTGAATGATTTTAATGTCTAAGAAAGCAAGTAGGCTTTTTGCCACAAAATCTGATTTTGATTTTCTTATTTTTTAAATACTTCTGGATTTATAAAAGCCTTGTTGGTCATACTCTCTGTTCTTTTTAGGAAAATAGCTCTGGCTTTTTAAGCACACAATTTGTTTGTATATAACTGTTAGTGTCTGTGGCAAATATTAATCCATATCTGTTGGAGTTTTTCTGTTTTGTTTACTTGTATTGGATTTAAAATAAGAACATGAGTGACTTCTCAACCTTCAGTTCTGTGCTTAGCTTTCGAGATGGTGTAACCTCTGTCTACCACTAATCTGTTACTTTCTTTTGACCAAGAAAGTTTGATATGGGTTGGCACATTTTCTCATTAAACTATCACTAAAAATAAGCAATTACTGTTACAAATGAGGTTGTAATTGCAACGTTTCTGATAACTTAATTTTGTTTAATTTTCTTTGAACTTACCAAATTGTTTTAACCATTTTCAGCTAAGTTTTGAGGCTGGCTGTTCCGAACTTGATTATGTGTTTACGCTGTATGCTAGAATCAGTGAAAACTAATGAAGAATAGAATTTACTTAAAAATTTGGCTACTCCTGTATGCATGGTGAGTTCAAAATTATCCCTGTTTATACAGCCTTTGGCAATTTAAGCAATGTGTTTTGTCACCTGCTTTGCTGTCTCACGAAGCACTGGAACATTTATGAAGAAATAGAAAATATGACTTTGAATCCTTGACGTCTTTAAAATAAATGCACATATTGATAGTGACAGATTGCTAAACTTGGCGTTAGACACTTAGCTGTGTTTCTTGCCAAAAGTAATCCAGATGTGCATAATTTATCCGCCTGCCATATGTGCACTGACATGTCTCTCTATAATCAACTGTCTGTTGAGTATTGTTAAACAGTTAAATGTTCTTTATCAACTATCTTTTTGAATAATGCTAATAAGTCCTTTAAGGAGTTAAGGAGCAGCAAGACTATAAATCCAGCTTTCTTAAACTGAAGAAAACAACTTCAGATTTTTGATTGTCCAAAAAGCATGTATGTTCAGAAAAAAAAAAATCATTGCTAAAAGAAGCTTATATATAAAGACCATTTTAGGTGGTGTTATACAACTAAGGAGGATGCATATTTTACGTAATCTCTTTATGATGGGACAGATCTTTGTTGTGACAGTGTAAAAGAAGTTGCTATGGAATAATAACATTAATTAATAAGGATTTTTTTTGTATGAGGAGCTTGTTGAAAGGAGAAAATGAACTTAACTTGACAAGCAGTATAACCAAACATGTTCTGGCATTAAGTTCAGAAGGAGTTGTAGGAGAACATTTGTGTCATTTGGAATATTTCATTGTATCATCAGAAGAAACAACTCCCATTTTATGTCATGTTTTGCACTGGGTGTTTGTTCTTCAGCTGTCCTCAGAAAGTTGTTTATTGATTAGTGGTATTGCATGACCTGAATATAAAAATTTCTATGCAAAAAGAATTTCTGTCCAAGGAGTTTGCTGTCCCAAAGTTTTGTTTGCAAAGGAAGCAAACTTATCCTTTCACCCCATTGACATAATGTTACCAGAATATTAACATGGATAATCTGGCTTTCATCAATCTCTGAGTCAGATCCCAGTGTTCGCCTTGGAGATATTACAGGAAGGTGTGTGGTGGTCATGTAGAGCAAAATGCACATAGTGTCTCATGGTTCTGAGTTTCCCCTGAGGAGAAGAGTGTCTGGCTCTGTCTGATTTTCCTGTGCATACAGGTAAGTATTTATCCCTACAGTTATATAGATACCTATCTGTTGTACATAGGCCTGTCTTTGTAGCAATCTGCTTTGGTTTTTGAACTCCCCCCCAGCAGTTGCATAACTTGTGGCACGATTAGCAGCTCTTCTTCATCATTCTGGGAGGTCTCAGTCATGACCTTTAAAACTGCTGATCTTTGTCATTAAGATGAGAATAGGTGTACAGGAGCTGTTGAGAGCACCAACTGTATGATGCCTATTTCCTAAAGTCATCCAGATTTGAGCAACTCATCTTGGTTTGTACAAGGGAAGAAGTCAAATGCCTACATAATGTCCTGAAATTAGGTTACCATGCATGAGCAGTAATGTGGTAGACAGTTCTTGCTACCATCCTGTTAGAAACCATCTTTGCTGAAATGGTTGAAAGAGGCTCCGTAGTCTTGCAGAAACATCACAGAATCGCAGTATGTTAGGGATTGGAAGGGACCTCGAAAGATCATCTAGTCCAATCTAGTTTGTAAACTTTGCTGTATAAACTCCAAGATTTCAGCTTATCTCTCTCACCAATGCATGTGGTCTAAATGGAGATACTAATTCAGTGTTTTGAGATGTTATGCTGCTGTAGTTATTATCAGAGATACAGGCCATGTGGATATGGTATAGCAGAGTACCCTTACACTGGTGGTAAGCAGGAAAGTTTGGACGATTCTTCAGGGAAGTTTGTAGGGTGTTGGTGAACAGTTGAAAATCTTCTGTTAAAAATGCTTGTTGATCATGGATTAACACTGATCCATGCTGCTTGAACTTCTGTGCTCACTAAACCATGCTACAGCTACTAGGATCTCTACCCTTTCAAAACAAACACAAAAAACACCAAAATCAAAGGTCTCTAGTGTGTTCTTAGCTGCTTCTGGGAACTGATCATCATATTGAGCTCTTTCCTAAAGTGTATAATTTTTGTCTATTTTTTTAAGTTACTTAATGTCTACTTGTCTAATGAAAAACTCATAGCATGCAAAATACAAGGAAGCACATTTTCTGAAGATAGTATCTTTGTTCTTGATGAAGATGCAGCTTCTTGCACTTGAGAAGCACTGTGGAATATCAGTGTTCCAGAACCAACCAGAAATTTGCACCATGGATGACCCTCTGTTTTCTGAAAGGAAACTCAAACTTATTTCAACAATTATTCTTTGTAATGTTTTATTCAATAGTGTAAATCAACATTTTTTGAAATTTAGATACTTTGGGGTTAGAAAATGATTTTAGAATTTTCAGCACATTTTTTTTCTCATTGATTCTTGGTGTTTTGCCCTTTGTTCTAATCCTTAGTAAAACAATGGGTTTTAATTTCCCACCCCCCCAATTAAAAAAAAAACCAACAAAGCCACAACAAAAAATACATCACCAAAATCCATTGTCATCTGTGATATTCCTTCAGGCAGTGTATTTCAGGGATTAATTCACTCCTTTATTAATCTGCATTCGGCATAGTACTTTACCTCAGCTTTATAGTAATTTACTAAAATGTACTCTTTTTTTGCTTGATCACATCTGTTTCTAAGAGAACAGTATCTTTGTAAAGAATTCCAGGTGAGAAAGTAAATGTTTTGTCTTTAGAAAATGCTAATGTAAATCTGAAAATATATAGTGATGCTTACATTTTGTGAAATACTGTGATATTTTCCATTGCTCACATCTTCGCTAGTTTAACTCTTAGCTCTGAGAAGCTTTGTCCTTATGAATTTGCAAGAACTGTTATTGTGTGCCACAGAATTATGCTCCAGAATCTTCATTTTTAATTTTCCTTATTAAACTGTTTCTGTCTCAATTCTGGGACACAGAAACTCTTCTAAAATAGAGTTTTATAAATGTTACAACGTTGTTTTACACGACTGTCTGAAAATTAATGATTGTGGCATTTTGAAATTTGTATCACTTATCATTTAGTCACTATCGGTGACACCTTGTCCACCTCTAACTTGTTAGTTTTATCATTCCAGATGTTTTCTGGTAGGCAGTTGAAAAAAGGGAGTGGGGAGGAGAGGAAAGATAATTCAAAATTAACCTGGATGTGTGAATGTATGTTTACATACATGACCCAGATAGTGCTTCAGTGAATGTCAACTGAAATACTGTGTATCTGTGCACTGTACTTTTACAGCCCAGCAGCATTTAACTCTTTCAGTTTGTCTTCAGTTATGTTTACCAAAAGACCAATTATCATACTAGCAAAGTGGGTTTGGCCAACGAAGAGTTAGGCTGACAACTAAACCCTCTCATTGCATTTCCATCAATCTGTCTTGCTAAAGTAGACAAGACCCTGGATTGACTACAGTTTGTAAGGTTAATTGAAAAGATTACAGGTGACTTGTAAATGGAAAATGGCAACTTTGTGCTTTTGGATTCTAAACACATCTGGTCTAGTGTTCCTCTTGTTGAGTGGTAGGTCTGCCAAGACTTGCTGCAGACTTTGTAGAGCAGTAATAATAAACCTGTTCAGAGAGTTTAAAAGAACTTGGCATGCCATATGACAGGTTCTCGAGTAGTTCCGTCAGGAGCCAAGTGTACTGTAATAGACCCCTTTAAAATTGTTGGCTTACAAGAAGACTGGAGATGTCTGCATTTTCTCCTTCTCTCCCCTTCTCCCCTGAAGTACAAAAGGCAGATGAATTTATTAAAATGTTTCTTTAGTGTATGTTATTGAGCTGTGAAAGAGACCAATAGATAAACATTATTGTAAGTTTGCAGATGCACTCTCATTTATGCCTGTAGGCAAGATAAATTTACCTACTTATGTTAGAAGAGCCTTTAATCAGATAATCTGTTATTGCAAGTAGTTTAGATCGTGAGGTGAATAGTTTTTAAACAGGCTTTTACAGTGTGTGTAGACTTTGCTAGTCCTGTTCTTCATCATAAGAAACATAAAACACAATCAGGTATAAGGAACATAAGCGCTATCCTTTTCTCTCTTACCTTCAATACAGTGTCTGTAACTGCAGACATATACAATATTTCTAGGTTAATATACAGCCCATAAAATATTGCTCATTAGATTATAGAGAAAAGAACAGATACGGATGTTTGGATAATAATGTCCTAGTGAAGTAAAAAAAGTGGCAAAAGCATTGAAATATGTACAGATAACATCTCATGAAAAATCTAGCCTCATATACCTAGAGGTAAAGGAGATTCAGAGTATAACAGAGGCCTAACTTTGTTCTGCCCAGCATGAATGTTCATGTGCTGAAAAGATCTGCTTTTATAAAGAATGAATTGGTTCACTGTGGTGTACACGTTCGTGCTGGTCTCCAGGTCTGGTCTTTATACTGGTCTTACAGAATTCTCACTTTACAGAAGGAAATCTGTGGTTTAATATATGGATACCTTGATAACCTTTGGTATCCTCTATTGCTATACTGGAAAGAGTATGCTTTTCTGAAAGCATCTTTGTCTGATTCAGGATGTGGCAGCAGGTGAATGACACAGTGAGATGCATTAAGGGGTTGGGCACAAATTTACTCTGAGAAGAAGTCCTGTGTTGATGCTTCTTTCTTGCATACAGGCCAGGTATTTTAACGGGTTGCAGCATGGGATTGTACAGTTGAGCCAAAAACTTTTGGAGCAAAATCACTTCACTCTAGCCATGTGATTCATCTTGTTTTTAATCTTCTCTCCTTTCCTTTCCGAGAGAGGGAAAGATTGCTAAAGGAGGGGATAGCTCAGAAGTCATTAGAGAAATCCCAGACCTTATTTATCCCTGAAAATCACTGTATTTTATTTTTATTTTATTTTATTTCTTTGCAATGGTTATTGCTTACAGGAGATTTAACAACCTTAATTTTCCCAATATTTTCAAATCCTGTTACTTTGAACCAAGTAGTATCCCATTAATGCTACCAAGAAAGATTTTTGTGTGAGGTTTTTTTTGTTGTGTTGTTGTTTTGTTTGGTTTTGGGAGTTTGGGTTTTGTGAGGTTAATTGTTTTTGTTTGGTTTTAATTTTTTAAAGCCACTAGAAACTCAGCTAGTGACAGGAAAAATCACATTGTCATGCCAGTAATGACTATTTAACATTATGGCATCCTGAAGGAATCTACTTTCTGGCTTAACACAGAGAGGTGACAAGACAGCCAGGAGAGGGGAGAGGAACTTGAGAAGCACAGGAGATTTTTAGAGGATTAAGAGAATGCTTGAGGACTGATCACCTAATCTGCTTCTTCCAGATAATATAAAAGGGAAATCAGGAGGAGGAGGAGACCAAGCAGGAGTACTAATCCATAGCAATTGCAATTAAAGTAAAAACTATTCGTATGTTTCCTCTCAGAGGTTTCTATTGATCTGGCAATCTATAGTGATTTTTTAATATACATTAAAAATATTTCACTATCCATTTCCCTTTGACCACCTAGAGGAAATTACTTTTATCAAAATATCCAGGAAATGAAAGACCACTTGACAGGCCTCCTATTCTTCCATCTCTCTGACTGCAAAACCTCAGAGCCATATTTTCAGTAAAAGGTGGAGTACTGCAGAGTTCGTTTGGGAAAATTGATCAGGATTTTGCACTAAGGCAGAAATGACACATGAATGGTGGATGCTGAATCATGACTTCCAGACTGATGAATGTCATCCAGTCTAGATGTCTTAGAGTAAGATTAAGTATATCTTTCAGTATGAATTTCCCCTGAATTTCAATGGTATTAGCTTATCTTAACATTATAATGGAATTCTTAACTATAACGGAAATCTGCTCTTCTAAGAAAGGTTCTTGGGGCCATTTTTAAGGATTCTGAAAATGAAGTAAAATACAGAAGTCTTTGTCTCAGGTTTTAGAAAATGATGGGGTAAAAAAGTTTTCTGAAGGGATCAGTCAATTGCATTTGTTGCAGCTGCTTGTCTCCACTGGTCTGCCCAGCTCTGACAAAGAAGAGAAGCAGCATCTGACTGGGTGTGAGAAACATTCTCTGGTTAGGTTCCTTTGCAAGAGTAAGGATGGGGTACAGAACTAGACTCTCAGGGATTTGGCTCCAGTGATCAAATTTTTCAATAATTGCTATATTATCTTCGACTTCCTTCATAGTGCAGCTGAACTGGGGGAGGAAGGGGGAATCGCCAAAACCCAACTTTTAACATAGTTTGTTTCTGTTGTTCTGACTTTCATTTGGTTTTATATCTGTGATGTAAATAGGAGGAAGGATTTTTCAGGTGGTGTTTCTGACCCTCTGCTTCTTTTCCCAGGTTCCTTTCTTCTCTCCCTCATCCTTTTTATCATACTCTAATCTCACAGAATCACAGAATTGCCAAGATTGGAAAAGACCTTTAAGATCATAAAGTCTAATCTAATTATTTTTTACTGAATATTCTTTACTTTCAGAAGGAGTATTCTATGTTCAATAAAGGTCGGTTTCAACACCAAAGTAGCACCACTTTCCCAAGGGAAGTTCCGCTGAGTGGCTTAGCTGTTTTCTTCTGGCTGTGTCCTTTGTATGACAGCCTGCTACACTGCGGCTGCTTTTGCTGATTTTGTGGAGATGCAGTGTGTCAAGGCGGGGAATGGGTGGATGTTTCTGAGGTACAGGGATCAGGCTTGTCAGACTCTAAACACAAAATCTTTTAGAGAATGTTCGACAGATTCTTCAGATTTCTAAAGAACTTTGAAAACCTAATACTTTATCTTCAGTATTGTAAAAAGCAAGTGTTTGGTATTTTCTTGATTCAGCTGTATCACTGTGAAAAGTGAGGTGTAAAAGCAGTTTGTAAAGAAAACGTTACTGAAAGTTACTAACCTTTACCGGGAGTATGAAGTAGTCTAGTTTTATAGCCAATTCCTGTCATAACAGTTAGTTCCATTAAATAGAACAAAATATACTTAAAGCTAAGTGTGAGAGTGTTTATTAAAACCGAAAGTGCAAGACAAAGCAGTGTAGCTGTTTGCTGTCTGGGAGAGTTTGAAAGCCTTGGAAACAGAAGTATTTTGGCTCTCCTCTCTGCGGTGGTGGTCTTCACATAGACTGGGCTTGTTTAGGGGGTGATTTATTGGGTTATTGGCTTTTCTTTAGACATGAAAAGGGTGATAGTGTGCAAGTGCGCTCATTACCAAGCCAAACAGGTAACCCAGATACAAATATTTAAGTAATAGCCCCTAGCTCAGAATCTTGTTTGCAAGTGGGTTATGAGATTTCACTTTTCTGAATAAAAGGACTTTACCAAGTTTGGAAGCAATAAGATATGTTAAGTTTTTAAAATTCTTAATAAATTAAGAGATGGAAAAGCTTTTTTTTTAAATGGATTTTTTTTTTAATAAAATATTCCCCCTCTATAAGACAGTCTTGACCTTACCAGCCTAATCTTTTTTTGTTTTAAAAATAAGTTCCCTTCTAATTTCTCCATCTCTCTCAGTTAGGATATCTTTAATCTTGCTTCCTAGGACCCGAATCTTCATTGAGCTGTGCACTTCTTTTGAGCTTAATTCTAAGGAATGGAGGGACAGAGGTGTAGTTGCATGATATGTGTTACTGTCAGTTCTGGATTAGTGAGAAAAAAATGTGTGATCCAGCCTTGGAACAAGACTTGGTTAGTAAGGCAAAAATTGAAATGTTTGTATATGAATGTAGTGTTTCCCAAGTGTGTCGAACTAATAAATGTATAAATATGATCAGGTCAAGAGAGCAAACTACTTTTAAAGATGTAGTTTCCTCAGTCATCTGAGCCTGGAGCAGGGATTGACGTTGCTTGCAGGAGAGGAGGAATGCACTTGTACAGCCTGGCAGACCAAGACTATTACTTCACATAGTAATCTGCCCCTGCCCTAGTTGTGAAGCTGGTGGGCAGTTTATGGCTTGGTAAGGTATACGTGTAATTAATCTTACTCCTTTCAGAAGCCATTCACGTGCAATTGTTGTGACTGGAGGCATCTCATGTCATGTATCTCTTCATGTGCTTTGGCTAGATCCCTTTGATGTTTTACTCAATCTGCATCATGACTAATATTGCTTCATTTATATTTTTTTATATGTAAGCGTAGATGTATTAAGGCAGTATTCATATTAGTTCCTGTAAACTCAGTCTCACTGGTTAAAGAAGTGGTGCTGTGACATTTCAGTTTTTCTGGTGTTTGAAAATCAAAATAAGTGTGCTCCACTTATAAGAGAATTTGAGATGGTGTTTAAAATGCAGAATGTGAGTTATCTTTATTTCCATATGATGTGAAGCTAAGAAAATAAAAAGCACTCGGAAGTCTCATGCAGTAACCAGTTTTCAGTATACTGCTGAAGAAAAGTTAAGATACCAAGATAGATGTTTTATAAGACCAAATAAGAAAAATCAGCCAAAGGTTAAAAGTACGTCTACACAGTATTTTCCAAGCAGCTGCAGGAAGACTGTGACTGTATTCTGAGCAGACCAGGAGTCATGCAGTTGTGCTGATGTGGCACTGACCTCAGGATGTCTTGGTACTCAGCATACCACTGCAGCTACTCTCCTCTTGATCTGAAGTCGTGATTTAGCTTTATGTGGATGAAGCCCAGGCAAAGGAAGTTCAAATCTGCCTTCAAGATAGATTTTGGAGATAACTATATAATGGTGATTGTGATGTACGAGCACAAAATACATATTATAATTTGGGCTTATATTTCTGTGCAGATTCTTATGGAGCAGAATTAAGATAACATAAATTTAGACATGTCCTGACTCAACTGAAAGATGGAGCCACTGTGTTAATTAATGTCGTTAGCTTTATACTTACTATGTAGAGACTTTTTCTACTACTGGTCATTGAGTCTGTAGTTAATAGAGAACAGAAGATTACACAGTATTCAAAGAAGCAAATGTTCTGCCTAGTACAGAACTGGCAGATGAATGGCAGTGCTGCCTTAGCACTCACAGTGCAGTTACTTGCAAAGTGAAATTCTTTTGTGGTCTGAATGCAGGACTTGATACTGCGCTTGCTACTGCTGTCCAGCCCAGCTTCAAGATGAAGATACATTTTACAGAGAGATTGCAGGGTGACTGCAGTTCTAACATGATAATTATTTTACTGTTTACTTCTCCTAAATGCCTTCTGTAGTTAAAAGCTGTGCAGGAAGGTTGATTTTTTGTTTTGGAATGTTAAAAGAACACCCATACGGGGTTTTTTTATTACTATTTTTCTTTGTTCTTTTTGGAAGTTGTCATTATGGTTAGAAAACCAGTAATTCCTATTTGTAAAGAGTTATAACATTGCTGGGCTTGTGCTGGGTTTAGCCACCTTCACAGTATTTGCACAGAGGTGACCAAAATCTGGAGCTGCACATTTAGGGAAGAAAATGAGTGTGTTGTGTTACATTAATTGATCTAGTTTGCTGTCATGCAGCATCACTGCAAACATAGCTGCCTTGTGATGCGATGGGCAGCCTGCAGATAGCTAATTGACTCTGATCTCTGTTAATTAGTGCAAGTAAATCTTATAATGAAGCTTTGAAGAGATCATCTGAAGTAGATGAAAGCTGAGGCTTTACTCAGTGTCAGGGCCTTGATGTTAATTATTGAGTCCTGTGACCCAGCAAAAGGAAGACTCACTGATAAGGTGCTCTTAATATAGGAACTTCTGTTGTGGTATTTTACAATTTGCATTAATTGTATCACCACATCTGTTTCACTGCTGCTGAACTTCAGCACATAACATAAAATAATTAGACCAAAACTTGAGGAGTGGCACCCCTGTCTTATGCTTAAGACACAGTTTAACTACAGATATTAGTTTTTCTAGTATAAAGAAAAATTTAAATCTTACAATAGTTTTTTAGATTAAAATGGCATTTTTGGAGCAGAGAAATTAATCTTCTGTTACTGAAAAAACCCTTGACTTCCCCCCCCCCCCGAAAATATTGAGATTTATTCCTAACAGTGTCAGAGAGTAGACTGATCATATTTCCATTTTATCAGCCTGACCTTCGACATGTAAGGAGTAATACTTCATAAGCTAAGATTTCAGTTAATTTTTATTTTATGCTGTGTAATTTCTTTATTCTATGAAAATACACATTCCAAGTTTTATAAAATATGTAAAATGATGCTAAAAAATTGCTATAAACTGTTCTTCAACTGTTAGATTTCAAATATCAGAAAGACTAAAATGAAAACCGGAATACTCTCAGTCCCAAATAGACATCATGATTTATAAGCTTCGATGAATTTAAAGGGTTTAGATATTTCCTAGAAATACAAACTAATAAGAATGAGAAAGACTTAAGTGTTATAATATGAATAGGAAAGATTGTAGGTCATCTTTACTGGAAACTCCTGATCATATGCAGTGTTTGCTCTCTGTGACCTAGTAATTTGAAAGGGAAATTTTTTGTGAATCTAGTTGTGTCTTCTTTATAGGGCTTTAATTGGTGCATGCTAGACAGCAAAAGATTAGGCTTGCAGCTCTGAATTTAAACACTTTTTGATAGTTGCTGTCTGATCAGGCTTGTTGCATTCTTTCACTAAAATAGACTGACTTTCTCAAATTAGAGATCGCCATATTGATACTCTTGGAGTTTCGGGTTTTTTTCAGGATTTTTTTCACTGCAGATGTCAAAGAAGAAAGCTGTTCCAGAAGAATTAAAGAGTAAGAACAATTTTAATGGAGTCTTGATTTTTTAAAACATGTATTTTAAAATCTATTTAAAGTAATGTCATGATGTAATTGATGAAATTGCATTGCTGTGTAGAAATGACCTTTGAACAAAAGTTCTCTACACTCATTGATAGAAGGTGGGTTAAAGGACCCAATTGCTAGCTGTGGAATTGGTGCTAATTTTCAAGTATAATAAAAGATGAATTGCATATTTTGTGGATCTGGAAATTGGAAATATACTGTAGAATCAGTGCTTGCTTCAAGATATCTTTAATATGTAGAAGTTGTTTATTCATCTTCCATCTGTAGAAGATAAGGGTTTTATTTTCAAAATAACTATACAAAAAAATCTTTATTGTAATAACTAAAAAATAGATTTTTTAAATGTTGATTAATACTAGGAGGCAATGCTCATCAAGGTGCTTAGCAATTGCAAAACACTTGCATAGAATAATTGTAGATTGGTAGTTAGAATTATTTTTTTACACACTATAATTGTGTAAGTTATTACAGACAAAGGACATCACTGTAGCAGCTTGTTACCTTTTAAAAATGCTAATGAAATTTACCTTTCAAGCATTCAAAATTTGCTAAAGAAAACTCATATAAGTTATATAACTTATAGAAGTTAGTTAAGCAAGTGTTTGTGGAATAGATTATAACCAAAGATAGAACAGAGATCTGTCTTCTCACTGTAGTAACAAAGTATTATCTGTTTCCTCAGCTTTGGGTTACAGTTTTGCCCAGTTTTATTTAACATGATGTTGAATTATTTCCCCAATAGCAGCTGAAGATGGTTTGATGGGTTGCAGTTTCTCTCTGTGTAGATGCAGACTGGACCTGGGAACATTTTGAATTTCCTTAGCTATGTCCAAACTAAAAGTTTTACAGAAAAATATCCTGATTAACTTTATGCCAAAACCAGTGAGCTAATTCCTGGACACTGTTTGGTAGTCAGTGTTCCAGGGACCATTCCCAAAAGACAGTTTCTGTGAGGCCACTCTGTTTTTGCAGACTAGAGAAGTTTACCACGCTAGACACATGTCATTTTGTACCAATTGGCCTCAGTTCCCTGGAATATACTCCTGGAGATGTTGAATTTACTGTTACAAATGTATCTGAAAAGTTTGTTGTAAAGAAACCATTTTGGCTAAAGAATGGCTATGTGAAACTCCTCCATGCTTGGGGACAGTGAACAGGTAGTCACTAGCAACTTAATCTGGTTATTTGACAGACAGTTCTGTGGGCACGGGTGAAACTGCTCATAGGTGCTGAATTATATAGGCAGCAGTGCATACAGAGTGCTGCTCTTCTAACCTACGTGACACTTGCTGTTGTCCTTTCAACTCTCTGTCTGCTAATGCCTTGTGATTCTGCAGGTACTCATTAAATATATGTGGCTAATAACTTTTTCTTCCTCTTCTGGAAGTCACAGTGTCTATTGCTGCGTTTTCATTTGCTCATTTTAGTTCAAGTTTTCCCCCTTTGGTTCTCAAATGGTTATCTTAACAAATGCGTCCCAATTCAGACGAGCATAGAAACGTTGATTTCTGAGACCCCCTTCATACAAATATTTACTTTTTAATTAATCTATGAAAGATCTGTTTCAAATACATTAGACTTTAGGTATAAAAACAATTTTAAAAACTCTTGAAGATTATTTCTTTTAAAATATTAAACTTGTGGCCATTCTAAACAGCTTCTAAAGCAAAAACAGTGAACGTGCATAGATGTTTGCTTTCTTGTTTCTTATTATAGGAATACAAGTAGCAGTAGGGCTTGAGCTCCTCTGTACTTATGCATGAGAACTAGGGTTCTGTCCAACTACTGTCACTGCCTTGGCTGTAAAAGGAACTGCTGGCTTGGACTCTAAACTCTAAATAGGACCATTGTGAGTAAATTGGTCTTTGTGCAAGTTTTATGTAAGCAAGAGTTAAGTCTTTGGTGTAATATAGCACCAGTTAGAAGTAAACAGGCTATTACTTCAGTGCTAGACACTGCCTTGAGGCAGAAGAAATTACACTGTCATGCAGAGGATATGTAGCTGCTGCTATTTTGGTGTTTGATTTCTTCACTGTCACATAGTTGAAAGCTGTCCAGGAGAGGAAGAAGTATAAACTGACAAGGGAAGAAAATGACCAGCTTATGGAGTATATAGGAGTGAGGAATAGCATATATACTTAAGAGTAATTTGTAATACTTCCAGCTTGCTTCTGTTTATTGTTTCATTCTTAGTGAAAGTACTGGCTCCCATGAATAAAATGCTTCCAAAATTGGCAATTATCAAAGTCTTAAAGGGTTAAATGCTGATTAAATCTTTTAGTAATTAGTCATGGAGATGGTTATCATCTGACTGATGGAAGTGCAGTTCACCATGTTAAAAATGTGTATTTTAGTAACAGCTATGACTTTTAATATAGAACAATAGTTGTCTCCAGTTTTGAAGGAAATTCCTGGAAGTATTCAGTGTTGGAAAAAGCCTTGTTTATAGCAGCATATGAAAATATGTAGACATTGCCTATGTCATTGTGTGTTTCTCCAAAAGAGTTAGAATTTTTTAGTCCTAAAGTTGTAAGTTGGAGATATGCAATTTATTAACACGTTATTTTAAATGTAGTGCTGCTACTGCTAATAGATAAGTGAATGGCTAATGAACTTCTGGGTACATATACATAACAAGTTCTCAACATGGGTTTATGAAAGGCAGGTCCTGCCTGACCAACCTGATCTCCTTCTATGACAAGGTTACGTGCTTAGTGGACGAGGGAAAGGCTGTAGATGTGGTGCACCTGGACTTCAGTAAAGCCTCTGACACCATTTCCCACAGCATCTGCTTGAGAAACTGGCTGCCAGTGGCCTGGACAGGCATTGTCCAGACTCTCTGCTGGGTTAAAAACTGGCTGGATGGCCGGGCCCAAAGAGTTGGTGGTACATGGAGTTAAATCCAGATGGAGGCCGGTCACAAGTGGCGTTCCCAAGGGTCAGTGTTGGGGCCAGTTCTGTTTAACATCTTTATCAATGACCTGGACAAGGGGATTGCGTGCATCCAGAGTAGGTTTGCAGATGATGCTAAGCTGGGTGGAAGTGTTGATTTCCTTGAGG
>NW_010312231.1:0-620 GCF_000700745.2 Antrostomus carolinensis
GTTACATACACACGCAGGTGCTTTTCCCCGCTCCAGCTGCCATCCCTACAGGCACTAACCCCCACGAGGGATTGGGATGAGGAGGGGGGGATCAAGCAGCTCCTGCCTCCCCCCAGCAACTTAAAGCTTCTCCCATCCTGGCTGGACCAGACAGTGAAGAGCAGCCGAAGGGAACGTGGCCGGACTAACCCAACCCGGTGGGGGAAGTCTTGTTGTGGGTGAGATGGAGAATCCCCCGTGGAAACAGGGATGGGGGAAGGAAGGGGAAGAGGGGAGTGTCAAAGGAGCTGGGGGTTCCTTAGGGTCTTGCATTGGCTCCGCAAAACTGAAACCCACCAGGATGAGCCTTGGATCCCCCTCACCAGCTCGGCAGCTTGTGCCCTCCATGCCTTAGCCTGGTGTTGGGTGCTCCGTGTGCCGAATCCGTGCTGGAAAACACCGGCTGGGTGACTCAGCGAGGTGTGGGCAGGTGGTGACAGGAGGTGAAATAGCTGCAGCCCTGGGATCCAGCCGTGGTGGCACAATGTGGTTTCCCATCACCAGGACTGGCAAACAGTGGGGTGGCAAACCTGCCTGGCATGGGGGAGCACTGCCAGCCCTGTGCTCATACCCCTCCCCAC
>NW_010312232.1:0-2096 GCF_000700745.2 Antrostomus carolinensis
CGTGGCGTGCTTGCGCGCGTGTCTGCGGGCCGAGGAGCCGCGGGGGCCTGGTGGTGGACGCGGTGCCCGTTTCCATCTCGCACTTAAAAATTGGTGCTTTTTACTCTCCATGACCGTGTTTCGCAGGTGGCCCAGCGCCCACGCTGAACCCCACTCTGAGTGGAGCCCAGGACCGGCACTGGGGCGGGTTTGATACTCACCGTATCTACATCAAACAGAGCAAGACTGAAAGGCTGTTCTCAACGTCAAGTGTTTTGCACCGCGAAAGAAGTTAGTTACATCGATTGCAACATTCACGCCAGTAATGGGAGCCGATGTTCATGAGAAACCGCGTGTCTGCTGCCCAGTGTACTTCCAAGGGCATTAGTGGGCTGCTGGCATCTACTGAAGGGTGCGTTTGGCAAGTGCTGCAGTAATGTCTGCGAATCCGTGTCAAATCATAGCGATTTGAGGTTTGCAGAGTGTTGTATGATGTGATGTGTTCAAAATGTTAGTGTTTAACTTACAATTTCATTGTTTACCTCTATTCCAGTACATCAGCAAGGGAGTAAATTGGGACGTGGAAACTTGGGATGTTACAGAAATCTCACACAAAGGGTATTTGACTTTATTTTGCATTCTGTTCTTATGCTGTGTTCGAGTTGTTAATCAAATGCAGATTACTTTCATGACTCTCTTCTCCATATCTTCAATATATGGCTGTCCAGCAATTAGCCCTCTTTAAAAGCAAATGTTTTGAAATTCAAAGAAAACTGACAGAGTAACAGGAACTCTTGTTCTAGTCAGATTATGAAATGCATAAGGAGAAGTAGTTATATGGCTGATACTCAGAGGCACGTTTAAAGTAGGTTCTGGTGGCAAATGGAAAGCTCTTCCAGATGTCATGAATTTTGATAGGTTGATCTTTCATTAGAAAAAAAAAAAATCTGACTTTCATAGTTCTTTTTTAAAGAAAGCTGCCAGGCTAGAGAAGGGGGGGGGAAGAAAAATTTTTGCCACCTGAAAAATCAAAACAGCAAAGGTAGAAATGGAGTATGTGGAGAGAGTTTGAAAAAATGCAAAATATCTTTGTCGAGTTCTTGCATCAGCTAAAAAGCTTTCTGAGAAGTAAGAATTACTTCTTTGACGGCTCTTGGCTTAGGGAGAGAGAGGACTTCCTGCACTGGTGATTCATTTTCATGTTTGAAACCTAGGTGTTAAATGCTGACAGCTGTCCCTATAATGTTGAGTATCTGACATTATGTTCCTTTCAGTGGAACACATGCAGCTCTCAACACACTGTTAGTAGCTTATTGCCAGTACAGAAAAACAAAACCTTCCCAGGACAGGAAAGGCTGCCAGTGGTTCTGGAAATTCACATTCAATTTGGGGGTTCTTTTCCCAGCTTCTTAAGTTTCACAGGATGTCACCCCAAGTTCTAGAGGTGACTCCTCTAAAAACAGTGTTGCTATTTATGTATTAGGTATTGGTTTATTATGATTTTCTTAATCTGCTGTTGTAGCATGGTTGTAATCAGACTTTGTGCATAATTAGATTTTGTGTCTTGCAGGGGGGAAAGAATATTTTAAGTGTACTCCAGTGTGTTTCAGAACTGTCTAGTAGGGGTGATGGTAGCTGCAGTGCCTTGGTGCTGGATGGGCTGGCTGTGTTAGTGCTTACCTTGCTGTGCTAAGCTCTGTGCTCATCCTCTACCAAGCTCAAATCTGGTGGGGTGTCTGTGCTGTAACAGAGCCCTGGTTCTGCCTGCAGTATAGACCAATCCTTAGGGTCTGTGGAATTATCCCTGGCAACTCCTGTTCCCTGAGAATTAAATTCTAATTCCTGGGGGACTGAATGTTAGAATTCGGGGATGGGAAAGGGTGAAGTATGTTCATTACTGCAGCTTTAGACTTAAGTCTGGGTTTTACTAGGCTGTGGCTTTGCTGTTCAAAGCAGATCTGCTTCATCAAGATAATATGCTCAGTAATTTTCAAGTAAAATTTGCCATTTCTTGGTACTGTATTAGGACTGCCTATAGAGAAAGGACACAATCATATAGTTTCTTAATAAAAAGCATATTATTTTCATTATAGAATCATAGAATCATAGAATAGATT
>NW_010312233.1:0-553 GCF_000700745.2 Antrostomus carolinensis
TCCTGTTCCCAGTCCATCCCATTCCCATCCCCTTCCCATTCCTTTTCCCAGTCATTCCCATCCCGTTCCCAGTCCCATTCCCAGTCCACCCCATTCCCATTCCCATCCTGCCCCTTTCCCATTCCCGTTCCCATTCCTGTTCCCAGCCCATTCCCATCCTGTTCCCAGTCCATCCCATTCCCATCCTGCTCCCAGTCCATCCCATTCCCATCCCGTCTCATTCCCATTCCCACTCCTGTTCCCATTCCCATCTCATTCCCAGTCCTATTCCCATTCCTAGTCATTCTCATTCCCGTTCCCAGTCATTCCCAGTCCCACTCCCATTCCCAGTCTGTCCCAGTCTGTCCCGTTCCCGTTCCCATTCCTTCTGTCCCGTTCCCATTCCTACTCCCAGTCATTCCCAGTCCCACTCCCACTCCTAGTCCCATTCCCATTCCTGTTCCCAGTCATTCTCATTCCCATTCCCAGTCCTATTCCCATTCCCAGTCATTCCCATCCCATTCCCAGTCTGTCCTGTTCCCGTTCCCATTCCTGTTCCCAGTCGTTCTTATTC
>NW_010312234.1:0-701 GCF_000700745.2 Antrostomus carolinensis
TCCCAGCAGATGACAACCCCCATCCATCCTGAGATCACTCCAGGGGTGGTGGTGGGGTGGGAATTGGGGGTTTCTTTCCTCACCCTGAACCATCCATCCCTCTGAGCATCCTCATCTCCCCAGGATGGACGAGTCGTACTGTCTGTCAGCTCTGAGATCCCCCTTCTACCCGCTGCCAGCGCCGGGTTCGCTGCCCCCCCTGCACCCCTCGGCCATGCACCTGCACCTCTCGGGGGTACGGTACCCCCCCGAGCTCTCCCACTCCTCCCTCTCCGCCCTGCAGTCCAAAAAAAAACCTCCAGCCTCGCCGCCGAGAGGTACCGGGGGGGACCGGGACGGGGGGATGATGGCCGGGGTGGGAGGGGACGGATGGGCCACCCCCGGGGATGCTTAACAGGCATCTGGGGGGTTGTTTGGAGGGGGGGTTTATTTTTGGGGGTGTTTTCTTTATAGGTTGCAAATGGATGAGGAGCTTCGGCAGAGGGAGAGGGAACGCGAACGGGAGCGGGAGAAGGAACGGGAGCGAGAAGCCGACCGGGAACGGGAGAAAGAACGGGAACGGGAACGGGAGAAAGAGCTGGAACGGGAACGGGAAAAGGAACGGGAACGGGAGCTGGAGAGGCAACGGGAACGCGCCCGGGAGAAGGAGCTGAGCATGGTGAAAGCCATGGAGGGACCTTTCCTCCCCGTGGCCGAGCTGC
>NW_010312234.1:761-1113 GCF_000700745.2 Antrostomus carolinensis
CCCTGGGGGTGACGCTGCGGGTGCGGGGGGGTGATGGTGCCTTCGGCGCAGCTTGTCACGGTCCCCTGATCCCCTCCAGATGGCAAAGCCGAGGGGGTTGGTGGCCCTGGGAGGTGGCTCGGGATGGAGCTGGGCTCTCCCGGTTGCCAGCTGGCTTTGCCATGAGCCCAGCTGCTGTGGCTCTGGGAGAGGTGGCACCGTGCTGGTGCCATCTGACTTGGTCTGGGACGGCAAAGTGCCCGGTGTCACGGTGAGGCTGGCAGTGAGCGGGCAACCCCTATGGGCACCACGGCTCTGGGTACCTCCTGCTTGCTTGGGGGACCCTACACACCCCAAAATAACCCTACACACC
>NW_010312235.1:0-671 GCF_000700745.2 Antrostomus carolinensis
GACTCTATCGGTTTTTTACCTGCTGTGTTTTAGCTGTACGGGCCCGTCCGCAATGTGGCAGCGGCACAGGGCCCTGTGGACTGCTCTGCCGGCATGCAGAGTGGCAGAGGGCTGCCGTGCAGTGTCAGGAGCCTCCTGCGGCACCAGGAGCCGTGGGCTGTCACCCTGGGGACCCTCTCCCTGCCACCCAGCATTTGCAGGAACTGCTTCCTCAGGACACGGCTGTGGCCCCGCGGTGGGGGTACCCTCTCCCTGCCACCCAGCATTTGCAGGAACTGCTTCCTCAGGTCACGGCTGTGGCCCAGCGGTGGCTGTTAACTTATTCTCCCGGAGATGCTGCCTGATTCTTTGCAGATTTATTTAAGCATCTTCTCTCCAGGTGTACAATGTAAATAAAACGCATTGTGGTCTGAGCCGTCCCCCTGCCTGCGCCACTGCTGCACGGGGCCATCGGGGCTGTCCCGTCTGCTCACCCCATATCCCTCCCCCACTCGGCAAGACAAACCACAAAAGGACATCGAGAGTAAAGTTAAACTTTACTTTACAGTAATTTTTCTTCTATATACAAAGAATTACAGTACATGTTCTGGGAGCACCTGGGCAGGGCAACCCTCTTTTCAATATAAGTTTCACATACACAGCCAACAGTCTAAGGGGAGCAAAATGAAAGT
>NW_010312236.1:0-778 GCF_000700745.2 Antrostomus carolinensis
GGCCAAGAGGTTGGCCAAGAGGTTGGTAATGGTCAAGGTGTTGGTTAAGAGGTTGGGGTTCATCAAGAGGTTGAGGTTGGTGAAGAGGTTGAGGTTGGTCAACACATTGGGGTTGGTCAAGAGGTTGGCCAAGAGTTTGGTCTAGAGGTTGGACTTGGTCAAGGTGTTGGTCAAGAGGTTGAGGTTGGTCAAGAGGTTGAGGTTCATCAAGAGATTGAGGTTGACCAAGAGGTTGGCCAAAGAGGTTGAAGTTGGCCAAAGAGGTTGAAGTTGGTCAAGAGGTAGAGGTTGGTCAAGACATTGGTCAAGCAGTTGTTGAGGTTGGTCAAGGTCTTGGTCAAGAGGTTGAGGTTGGTCAAGACATCCAGGGAGTTGGCCAAGATGTTGGTCAAGAGGTTGGTAATGGTCAAGGTCTTGGTCAAGAGGTTGAGGTTGACCAAGAAGTTGGTCAAGACATTGAGGTTGGTCAAGAACTGGTCCAAGAGGTTGGTCAAGAGGTTGGGGTTGGTCAAGTTGTTGAGGTTCATCAAGAGTTTTGGGTTGGCCAAGAGGTTGGTCAACACGTTGGGGTTCACCAAGAGGTTGAGGTTGTCCAAGAGGTTGTCCAAGAGGTTGTCCAAGAGGTTGAGGTTTATTCTGAGCTACTTTCAGGGATGAAAAGTGATTTTTTTCCAGAGTTTCTTCACAATTTTCTCAATTTCCTGAAAAACAAAAATTAATTTGAATTTTTTCTGCCTTTTATTAAAAAAAAAAAGCGAATTTGACCAAATTTGGGTGA
>NW_010312237.1:0-271 GCF_000700745.2 Antrostomus carolinensis
GGGGAGGAGCAGGGTCCTTCTCGGGAGGTGATGCCTGGGCGGGCACAGTGACACACTGTTGTGTCCCAAAGGCGTCAGTAGCCCCTCCTGGCTCTGTGTTCATGGCATCCTGGGTGGCATCCAGGACCTCGGTGGCTCGGAGATGGGTGTCTCCTGCTGCGGGTCCCCCCCGGGATTGACCAAGCATCCGTGTGTGCTGCACCAAGTTCAGGATCCTCTTGCGGTGCCCGGTGGCGGTGATGCCGATTTGTTGGAGGTGGTCACCATCCCG
>NW_010312238.1:0-1675 GCF_000700745.2 Antrostomus carolinensis
AAAAAAACCAACAAGTTTTGGCTGTGGAGAAAAGGAGTCGGCGTCCTGCCGGGAAAGTGGGGAAAACGCCTCATTTCACCCCAAATCCCAGCGACGGACGGACGGACGGACAGCGGCTAAGAGAGATCCTCACAAAAATAGCTATTATTGGTGGTGGGAGTGGGAAAATGGGGAAAAATGGGGAAAATATGGGGATCTGGGGTGAAAAAATGGGGATTTGGGGGGATCTGGGGAAAGAAAAGATGAAAAAATGGGGATTTGGGCTTAAAAATGGGTATTGGGGTTAAAAAATGGGTATTGGGGGTTAAAAATGGGTATTGGGGTTAAAAAGTGGGTATTTGGGGTTAAAAATGGGTACTGGGGTTAAAAAGTGGGTATTGGGGGTTAAAAATGGGTATTGGGGTTAAAAAGTGGGTATTTGGGGTTAAAAAATGGGTATTCGGGGGGGTCTGGGGAGGAAAAAGTAAAAAAAATGGGTATTTGGGGTTAAAAAGTGGGTATTGGGGGGATCTGGGGGAAAGAAAGTTTAAAAAATGGGTATTTGGGGTGTTCTGGGGAGAAAAAAGTTGAAAAAATGGGTATTTGGGTTTAAAAAATGGGTATTTGGGGTGTTCTGGGGAGAAAAAAGTTGAAAAAATGGGTATTTGGGTTTAAAAAATGGGTATTTGGGGTGATCTGGGGAGAAAAATGTTGAAAGAAGTGAATTTTGGGCTGCTTTGGGGGTGTCCCCGCAGCCCCACGTGGGGGGTTGGTGGGTTGGGGGCTGTGGAGAGAAAAAATAATTGAAGAATTGCCCAAAAAAGCCAAAAAAAGGCCCAAAGGTGACAGGAAACGGGCGGGGAAGCGGCGGCGGCGGCTGGGAAATCTCATTTCCCATTTCCAGTGGTTTTAGGGGAAAAAAAGGGGTTAAAACCCCAAATTCCCCCAGTTGTGAGGTTTGCTGGAAAAGCGGCAGCTCTAAAATGGGAATTTACCCATTTCTGAGCATTTTTGGGGTGGGGGGGTAAAGAAGAGGCTCTAAAATCCAAATTTACTATTTTCTCAGCTTTTTCAGAAACGAAGCAGCTCTCAAATCCAAACGTATCGAATTCGGAGCGTTTGGGGGCAAAGAGAGGATGTTAAACCCCAAATTTCTCCATTTCTAAGCTTTTCTGGGGAAAAAAGGTTGTAAAATGCAATTTTACCCATTTTGGGGCATTTTGGGGAGTTTGAAAATCGAAATTTGCCCATTTTGGAGCATTTTGGGGAGTTTGAAAATCGAAATTTGCCCATTTTGGAGCATTTTGGGGAAGGAAGGGGTGAAAAATCCCAGTTTGCTCCTTTCTGAACATTTTCGGAGGGAGTGGATTCAATTTTAATAAAAAAGCTGATTTTTTAATCAAAACCGTCACTTTTGGCGCCTTTTCCTTCCTCTGTTTGAGGCCAAACTGGGAAAAAAATGCGAAAATTGTATTTGGAAGATGAAAAACTTGTAATTTTGCACAGAAATGGGCAATTTGACACCCCCCCCCCAAGAGAAAATCACCAGAAAAGGGGTTTGAACCCCAAATCGGCGCTGGGCCGGTGAACCCGGCGCCGGGGAAATCCCCGCTGAGGAAAAGGGGCTTTTTTGGGGCTAAATCCTCTTTTTCCCCCAGTTTTTCCCATTTTTGACGCCCGCAGATGCCGGGGGGGG
>NW_010312239.1:0-34939 GCF_000700745.2 Antrostomus carolinensis
GGGCAATTTGGGAAACTAACCTATAACAAAAGTGACAGAAGAGAATGAATTTCATTTTATTATTTCGATATGAAATTGAATTCGGTTAAGTAGTCATGAAACTTGCATTCTTCACTTTTTTGTTAGCTTTACTTACATATTTTAATCAAATATTTTATTGAAATTAGCAAGTTCAGTTTAAAAAAAAATAAATCTGTTTAAAAAAGTCAATTTAAAAAGATTCCCTGGATTTGTAAAATGGGGAGATTTACTTGACTGTTTCCACCTAAGTGTTTCCACCAAGATTTTAGACCTAGTAGATCTTAAGTCTTTTACTCATATGGTGTATTCAAAGAAAAAATAAGCCTTTTCTTAACTGAAAATTAACTAATGATCTTTAAAATTAATTAGCTGAATTCACTGAAATAAAAGTATCCTTTCTGCCCCTGTAAAAGAACTGTGCTTTCAAAAGCTTTAAAACTTGAATAACATGCAACCAGGGGCATAGCCAAGGACTTTAATTAGTTCATCTGTCTTATGTTCTTAACCACTTGGGCAACAAAGGTGCTGTTCAATGTTTTATTTAAATTATTTAAATATATAGTGTAGTAAGTTTTAGCACATTTCAAAAGTATTTATAGAAATAAAAAAAGCTAAAAACCATGGATGTAATTCCAAATAACAAACTAGTACCCACTTAGTTAATTTACTGCCTTGAAGAATAAAGCCCATCAACTCCAGAGCTGGCCCAGACTGTGCAATCAGATAGAACAGAATGCCTCCATCGGTTGCCTTCCGCTTGCAATAAATATTTCAACAGTAAGTACAAAAATGTGTTCTCTCGTTAACACAACGATTAAAATATTGAATATCCTCCAGATGTCAATTTAACAGACTTTACCAATCAAGCAAAACAGCCATAGCAAAGCCAAAAGGCTGGGGTCCCACTATGCCACTTAAAGTCCACTAAAACAATTTTAGGGTTAAAGAAATGCCCCCTCTACTTATTTTTTTTTTTTGTTTATGTGCAAGATACGTTCATATAAATGAACTTAAGCACATAACCCACAAAAGCATCAGCTCCTAACAGCCAATATTTTACTTCCTAAGATGAGAACATAAATAAATCACATTATTGTATGCTAAATCTTCACAGAGGCACATGAAGCAATGAGCATTTTTCGTCTTTACGGTGTGAATGCAAAGCTCATTGCCATAGACAATGGGAATAACTTTAGTAGCTTCCTGCTTTAGACATTCATCAGTTTCCAAGGTTTGTAACAAGGAAGCAGAAGTTCAGTTCAGTTGCTTTTAGAAGGTATTAAGGCAAATACACAGAACAACCAAGTATCTGGGCACTCCTGCACAAAAGCAAATTCCTTGAATCGAAAGCAAGATTATCTACACCCCCTATGTTGCTAGGATGAAAAGTGCTAGGAGATAAACCACCCAAGAAGAGAGCGTAATGAAAACATTCCTGTCATGGTACACCTCCAGGAACTATGAAAATAAACATTTTTAATCACCTTCGCAAATCGGCAGATTCATCTTCCACTGTGAGATCTGTCTGTACCATCTCCTGTTTCAGTTCTCCGATTTCTGAGGCAATTGTGTCAATGAGCTAGAAAGGGACAAAAATAGTATGATGTCAAGTGAGTGGAAGAGGCGTGGAAAAGAAGCCTGGGCAAGTTTAGTCACCAGAGATTACAGACTTATTTTTTTAAATCGCATCCTATTTGGACTTCCCTTTGCAAAGGAAAAAGTAAAGGGTTGGGGCTACTTACAGTCGTTCTCAGAGGAAAAATAATTCCTGTTTTGTGCCAGTACAAAACCTTCCAGGTCGGCTAGCTTTTTTATTTAAGTACATTAAATCTGGAGCCTCAACATATTATACAACAGCTTAAAAGAACTAAATTATTTGATCATTTGTAGCATTTACTTTCTCAAATAAAAAGAAAGAATATAACTAGTAGAAGAGTTCCATTTGCAAGAGTTATTTCAGAAGGGACATTAAGGCAGCATTACGATATTGCAGTGGATGAAAAGTAACAAAGCAAGAAGGCAATGGGCGCCTGTTTTTCACATTAGGTCTTGGGCTATACTTGAACAGAACAACTCAATTAAAATTAAGAGAACTGCCTTGTAACACTTCAGCTCAGGTGGAACACAATCCTAATTTTGGACATGAGGGCAAGAACTCATTTTAAAGTGGACGAGATTAGCACAAGGGCTGTGTCCTGAGAAATACAGCATTTGCTAGCCAGATGTCTGGGAAATAGTTTGTTGAGCAGAAACCAACTATGAAGCTGGCAAGGCAGGCTGTCTTGGACATTCTTTGCAGCAACTGTATCAAGTTTGCTGGACACACCACACCAGGACAGTACATAAACCCTGGCAAGTAGTCCAGGACTCTCCTGCTTGTAGTGAAACCTGAATAAAAGGTTTGCAGCGATGCCATCTCCTCTACCACCACCCCCACACCACACAGCAAACAAACAAAAACCTTGACAAAGGAGGTAAAAACAGCTTTCCAGTCAAAGTTAGGACAGCCTTCATAGTCACCCACGAGACACGACCCCGAGTCCCACTAGTGTTAGGTAGCCCAGTACAACAGTGTTTGCAAATTACTGCAGGCAACGTTTTCCTGTACTGTTTTATTGGATATTTTCCTCTAGCTCAGAAATTCACACCCTCCTTTTCTGTGCATTGTTCTCATCAATTAAAAAAAGTTTCAGTCTGCTTTCAATAGGCCAACTCCATTAAGTGTACACCTAAAGTGAGAATGAATTACCATACACTACATCCATATCATAGGCTTCTTTCTGTCAAGGTCAGAGCTCCCAGCCATACTGTAACACTGGCCTTAGAGTTTACAAAGATCATAGAATCATAGAATCTCCTGGTTGGAAAAGACCTCTGAGATCATCGAGTCCAACCATACCTGTCCACTGCTAAACCTTATCTCTGAGCACCCCATCCAGCCTAAACACCTCCAGGGATGGTGACTCAACCACCTCCCTAGGCAGCCCCTTCCAGTGCCTGAGAACTCTTTCAGTGAAGAAGTACTTCCTGACATCATAACTTAAGGCCATTGCCTCTTGTTCTATCACTAGTTACCTGGGAGAAAAGACATATACCTGCCTTTCTACACCCTCCTTTCAGGTAGTTGTAGACAGTGATAAGGTCTCCCCTCAGCCTCCTCTTCTCTGCTAAACAACCCCAGTTCCCTCAGCTGCTCCTCACAAGGTTTGTTCTCCAGCCCCTTCCCCAGCTTTGTTGCCCTTCTCTGGACACAATCCAGTGCCTCAGATCTTCCACCTGCTGACTCTCAAACATCCTCTGAGTCACTGCAGTGAGTTGTGAGCAATGCCTTCCTGACCATGAGAAAGAGCAGCTGGAGGAACCCACATAGTCCTGACAGAGCAGCCTCACGCCTCACTGCAGCACTCAGCACCTCTATGCAACAGCATCTCCAAAAACAGGCACCGAGTGCCCTGCTAGGCACAGGTAAATTCATTCCTCCTTTTGCACAAGGGATGGATCCAGGCCCCATATCGGCTTTACATGGTGAAAAATGCACATACCACTGCTGTTGGATGAGCCTCACTGGAAAGCCATTGCATCATCACATGTGTCTGACAGCGGTTACGGGCAGCAGCATCACCTTAGAGGGAAGCTTTGACCCAGGTACTCAGAGAGCAGTACCTCTCTGCAGTACACTGCATCTTGCAGATCACACTGCTTTGTTTTTTCTCTTTTAAAGCCTCTACTGCCTTAGCAGCATCCTCCTTAATGCATTTATTTTTGTAATCCTCTGAAATGCAACACAGCTGCAAGTCTCACTGAACTGATGGAGACAAGAGTTTCATGCTATGCTGTGCTGCCCCCAAAGAGGGAGGTTCCACTTCTTCCCTCAGGCTGGCTTGGCTGTTTATCTAACCCTGTTAGCTGGTTCAGCTTGCTAAAATGTTGTAAGACTCTGTCTTTTGGTTAGGTTTCTCCTATCTTAAAGACCTGAACCTAATCTCTGAGAGGGTCAGACAAGCTCCAGAGCAGACACCAGGAAACAGAGGACAAGCACCAGGGTGGAAGAACATCTGCCCCTTTCAGCAAGTTACTAGATCCATCAGTCCCAACCTGAAATCATGCCCTGTCGCTCAGTCACCTCAACAAATAGCACAGGGTTTCGGGCTGTTTGTGCTGATCTTGGAACAGAGAACCTATGCCCCACAGTTTAAGCATCCCAAACCATCTGATAACTGGATCGGTCACCCAAAACTCTGCAATCTGACCAGGACACCTCTGGAATTCAAAGCACTCGGGTCTCCCAGCCATCTACTCAGTAGCAGGGAACATGCTTTTGGGATGATACTTACTAATGAAAAAAAAAAAAACCAACAAAACCCAAACCTACCAGCCTCCTCAGGGAATAAAAAGCTGCATACCCCTATCACACACTGTATTTGGGGTGGGCACGTGCACATGACAGTCTAAGAAACAACTCCCAGACTATTTAATCAAATATTTTAAAATAACACCTGAAATTATGACAAGCCATGCCAAGATTTAAAGTCAACCACTAAAAGAACAAAATTTAAATAATTTTTTTTAATATCGTGGATTGCTGTTCAGGTTTTAAAGGAAAACAATTGATCTAGGGAAAGTATTTGTCTACAAACCCAAACTACAGCTGATGTACTTAGCCAATTTTTTAATAGCAATCCTTCTGTACCTACAAAGTAGAGAGAGATCCACTAATTCAGTTCAATAATCAATTAATTCAAAACAGAGAAGCTGACCACAAGTGTAAAAAGACAGCAAAATTGCATTTCTCTTCCAAGCCGAGTAAGGAATAAAGTGGAAGGACCAGCTCTACTAGCCCTAAATATCTGATAAGCAATCCATTACAGTCTCTAGCTACAATAATCACTTTAAAACTATTCAATTAGTTTCAAACATGAATGTGCCTTCTTAGTTAGTTCTAAATAACTAATGGCATTCTAAAATACCAACATAATGGATTTCTTGTTATTTGTATCAAGATGTACAAAACCTAAGTCAAAAAACCCTAATAAATACATGTTCAGAAAGAAATATACAATTTACAATTTTTAAATAAGGACTGTGAGAACAAAATCCATTCCAGGTTTAATTACAGCCTATCCATTCCTCAAATTAGGATTTCCTCTTCCTGTATTAAAATTACATTTCATAACTGATGGTGCTTCACAGTGGAACATACAGCCAAAGGGCTTTTTTAAAGATAAGAAGTTCCAATGTCAAAACAGAAACAAAAAATATTAGTTTTTAAGTACATGTTAAATTTCCCCAGTCTTCATTCATTATTATGTTTGTTAGGTGCAATTAGGTAGTCAAACACCACCATACAAGTCACTACTGCTAAATAAGATACACTGCTGACATTGTCTTAATGGCTTTTGTAGCTTTCTTATCCCTTCTGGTTCTGCTAAAGCTTTTAACTTCAGTTTCTTAAAACGGCTCGTAATTGCTCACTGTCTCTGTTTGATTTTTACTCCCTTAACACCTTTACCTACATCTTGGCATAAGTCTCCCACTTCCCTGCCCTATATTTTCTGTCCTCCATTCAGAAGCAACATGCTTCAACTTAGCCCCCTTTTTAAAGCACATAAACACAAGACTTGCAAATTTTAATTTACTTCAGTGCCCAGAAATGGAACTTAAATTAAGGCAATATCCTTCTCTTCCTAGCTGCACTGGGAACTAGGTTTCCACCTTCCACATTAGCCTTTAAACAGTAGATTTCTCAGATTAAATCCTCCCAGTCTCTCTGGCAGCTGAATGAGTAAAATGGAATTCATTCTGTGACTGCTGTGAAGTTTCTAGTATTTTCAAATCTCATAACCTCCCAACTGCTCCAATACGGCAGCACACAGCCCTTCCTTGCTGCAGCAGCTCTCTGCTGCTATTAAAACCTTTCTAAAGCTGCACTCAACACAACTGAAAGTTGAATTATTATTTGAACTGAGCAGATTACAGTCTTTTCTCTTTTCCCACCAGATAGTGACAAATGCTCTAACCCTGTGTGTGGAGTCATGAATGCAGTCACGTCAGGAACAGAACTGCCTTACGGGCTTCATCCTGCCGTTAAGAGCTGAAAAACTGACTTTTTAAATAGATGAAGCAAGGCTCAGTTTTCAGTTTTAAATCACAACTTTCCCTGAAATTTTTTTCTGTTCACCGTGAGAGTGTGAAGTTTTTCAAGCACCAAGTAGTCACAAATATGACCAATTTAGCCAGCCGTAAATCACAGAATCACAGGATGTCAGGGATTGGAAAGGACCTCGAAAGATGATTTAGTCCAACCCCCCTGCTGGAGCAGGAACCTAAATGAAATTACACAGGAAGGCATTCAGGTGGGTTTTGAACATCACCAGAGAAGGAGACTCCACAACCTCCCTGGGCAGCCTGTCCCAGTGCTCTGGCACCCTCACTGTAAAGAGGTTCCTTCTGAAAATTAAGCGGAACCTCCTGTGTTCCAGCACACCCATTGCCCCTTGTCCTACCATTGGACACCACTGAGAAGAGCCTGGCTCCATCCTCATGACATTCGCCCTTTACATATTTATAAACATTAATGAGGTCTCCCCTCAGTCTCCTCCAAGCTAAAGAGACCCAGCTCCCTCAGCCTTTCCTTATAAGGGAGATGCTCCACTCCCTTCATCATCTTCGTGGCTCTGTGCTGGACTCTCTCCAGCAGTTCCCTGTCCTTCTTGAACTGTGGGGCCCAGAACTGGGCACAATATTCCAGATGCGGCCTCACCAGGGCAGAGTAGAGGGGGAGGAGAACCTCTCCCGACCTACTAACCACACCCCTTCTAATGCACCCCAGGATGCCATTGGCCTTCCTGGCCACAATGGCACAGGGCTGGCTCATGGTCATCCTGCTGTCCACCAGGACTCCCAGATCCCCTTCCCCTACACTGCTCTCCAACAGGTCTGTCCCCAGCCTATACTGGAACCTGGGGTTGTTCCTGCCCAGATGCAAGACTCTACACTTGCCCTTATTAAAATATATTAGGGCTTCCTGTCATGGCTTGCCTGGAGCCATCTCAGAAGGAAGGCACCACTAGTCAGCTACCAGTACACAAGATGAATCAGCACCTGGAGTCTCATTATAGATGGCAACTGATTCACAATGATCTGAAATGATATTTGACCTTTTAATATATGAACTCGTGACTGAAGCCACTACCTGATGCTCAATATAATATTAAACAATATTCAAGCATTTAATCTGTTAATGAAATGGACCTACTGTAGTGCCACATGCAATATTGAATAAGGTCAACAGAGCAGCCTTTTCACTGAAAGATAACTCTATTCCAGTGCTACATGCACTGGTCACCCTGTCTGATCCCTCTTTGCAGGGCAGAAATCACAAAGGGCACAGGGAGAGCATGAAACCAGAGGAATCACCCCCACTCCCAGCTCCTTCCATTGCATAGAGCAAGGTAAGACCTAAGGCCATTCACACAAGCACTTTAAAGACAGTCAATCTTGGAATAACCAAGCTGGAATTGACCACCTATCCATTTTCAAGGGATTATTGTAAAACCACTGAAAGGGATTATGTCAGCTCTGCCTGACAACAGATGTGTCTCTTTCAACAGTCTTCCTTCAAATGTCGGCTCTTTGCTTAAGATCAAAGCAGAGCAGGAGACAGACAGCTTGGCAATCTCTTGGCTTCTTCAAAGAAATCAACCATCTGTACAGAGAAGTTGATCAAGAATAAGAGGAGAGCAAGTCAATGCTCTACCCAACTCTTGAAAACCAACCCAGCATTTACTTTCCCTGGACCTGCACTCAAGTAGAGGCAGGGAGCTGAGATGCCTCAGGAACAAGTTGTGTGTGGCAGTCAGCAGGCTGGGCATGGGAAGCCAGCCCGACACTGACTGCACACCCCACCCCAGCAGCTTCAGCAGCCAGCAGATTTGTGTATTAACAACTTGTAGAAGCTGTAAAGATAGCAAGGGGGAGATTTTGGCAGCTGGTTGAAGGTATGGGGGCACCTCAAGAACCAGCATGGGATGCACATGCTTCTGCTTCAAAGACAGAAAGGGGAAGTGGTAAGTAAAGTGAAGCAACCTTCTGTTACATTGGCAGCTGCTTTTGAATCATAAAGCTGACGGCACGACAGCCCAGACTCCTTTCTCTACAAAACCTCCTACACTGGTGACTGCGTGAAAGCTAAGCTGCTATTCCCCATGAACCAGTTGCTAGACACAACTGACAGGTTGAATCAGGTCTGTGTAGGTAGCTCCTCTTCATGGGCAACATCACCTTAGTCTCTGCACCCAACAAAACCAATTGTAGCCATAACAAACCATCACAGTAGCAAGTGTGCCCTGTCCTCTGACACATCTACAGAGGATAAGTGGCTCAGGGGCCAAAAGTTTGCCCAACAAAAGAGTTTTTCAGCACCTTTCCCTGAAAAGTGTACCAGGAGCTCTCCACAGAAACATCTGTGGGCTCTCAGCCATCATCTCAACACCTGCCTTACCATGTTGCTATCTGGCTGTTAGTGACCTTAACTGTGTTATCTGCATTCAATCAGAGTTCAAAACCAAAACCAAACAAAAAACCCCCCAAGCAACTCACTAAACAACTCCCTCCCAAAAACCAAAATCTTTGGGTACTACAGCAAGGAATTCTAATCCAACTTGTACTAACAGCACAATAATGTACTCAAAAATTCAAGCTGACACTCCACATGTCACGCTATCATTTTATGTATTGCTTTGACTCTGGAAGATGGAATAGATCTACAATGCAAAGGAATTTAAATACCGTGTAACCTTCCTACACTGCAGTAGCTCGGTTAGTTCTTTTCTGTGCTTACACTTAAGAGCTAACCATGGCAGCATGCTTTCCAATATCCAATTTACCTTCAGAAGTTATCTGTAGTTATTTTTGTGTGGCTGACATGTTTGGCTTGTTTAACACAACTGCCTTGTACATCTCTGTCTGGGAAAGGTACTTGCTTATATAAGATGAAAGTTCTTGAAAACAAACATTTTAAAACAGGTTTTAACTTATAAACATTTAAAATAGCATAAGGCAAGCGCTGCAGAACGGTTTTATCTTGAAGACGTAATTTTAAGGCTTTTTAATTTGTATGCCTGCCTTGAAGAGAACTTGTCAGAAACTGTCTTTCTCAAGAGGAATGTTTGTGTATAGCTAATTAATTTTTCATTTTCTAAAGCAAACTTAAACAAAATGATGCACTTCAAGCAGTTTTATGCTCACATTCTCCTCTACAGGCCAAATTTCTTGGGTATACTACATATTCTCCATGACAGAAGGCAATCCTTCCTTAGTCTATGAAAAGTCAGTGCATCCTGGACAAGAAAACTAGGCCAAGTGCTGACCATTAAACCTGAACCTGACCTCCAAAGTCCTCCAAAATGGGGGACACTCCACAATCAAACTGTGACTCACCTACCAGCAGGTACCACATCTGAATTAAAACACTTATCTTTAGGAATAAAACCCTCTTTTTAAAAATAAACTGCCTGTATTTTCTGCAAATAGCAACTAATTTTCTTTAAATTCTTTTTAATGTTAAAAAAAAAGTTACTCTTCTCCTGATTTAAAAAAAAAAAAAAAATATTTTGGAGTTGCATCATTTGGGTATTCTTGCAATTAACTGATACATACTGTGACAACAACACCTGACATTATTTTCTATCAAATAACATAAGGTATACTCACAATTTTATGACAGCATTTCTGAAGTATTTATGATCAATGAAACTTCTGGTCATTATACAGTGTACGTGATGCTTGCATGATTAGCGTTATACAAGATGAGCTGTTAATAATATGTTTCTACAAAACGCAGGAAGGATCCTGGGTGTGTACTATTATTAGATCCAATCCTGAGAAAACAAGCAGCAGCAGAAAGCTGCCTTCTTAGTGAAAGGCTCAGAATATTTTAATTCTTCAAACAGATTTCTCTGTTTGCAAAGAGTATAGTTCCTATTTTGCTGAAAATAACAGGAAAGCTCATCCATTTGTTTCAACAGACTTGAAATCAAGACCATAAGAGGCAGTTCCCAAAGGGAAATACAACTGAAGTGGACATATGTATTTGTCAGAGGCTCCTGTTAAATGTAAAACAAAACTACATGAGCCCCAATACTTAAAAACTAATCTGAAGAAATCTGTCACAGATTATTTAGGACTATGATACAGGTATTACCCTGTTATGCTACAGAAAGAAGGGGTTTACATGAAAAGAAATGTATTTGAAAGTACGTGATCTTCTCAGGTTGTGAATTATTTAATAGTTAAAAAACCCCCTCAAAATTAAAAGGAGACCTGATGACATGACAAATAACCATTTTTGTGTCTAATGTTTTTTATTTGGAGTTTTTGTCTGATAAAGCACTGTTCTGTAAGTTACAAAGAAACTACAATACACCCACTGTAAACCCAAATAATACTTATGACTCAGCATGCACTCACATAGCAGCCCAATACAGTGCTCCCTAACCAAACCAGTCCTAAACATGAGATTGCCACAAATACCCATGGACTGTAACTGTTTACATTCCTAAAATCCATGAACAAAATAATGAAACGCAAATATCTTAAACCACAACATTTCCTTTCATAATGTATCTGCTATGCTTATTGTCAATGGCTTCTTTGTTCAACCAGACTGATCTCAGCTTTTAGAAGCTGGCAGGGGCGACAATGTAATTCCTACAGACAGGCCACAAACACAACTCATCACAGCTCCCCAGCACACATATTCCAGTTCTATGTTTTACACCTTTCAGGATGTTATATAAGCAGCAAAAGTCAAAGCCAGCATGTTCACTAAAAGCAACACACTCCAAGGAGCTACAGTCACCTTTCTGAAGCTGCTCTGTCTAAAATGCATCATTGCTGTGCACCAGGGAAAACACAGGACCGGGAGCAGACACAGACTGGTGCCTTTCTCAGAAGCCCAGCATAGCTACAGATCTTACTCATTCAACTCATGAAGAGTTTCCCATTCCCAAGAGGAAGACAGGTGGCTTTGACCTGATGTTTGTTTCAGGACATTTTTAGAAAAATTATTAATGCATTACTGCATGGCAACTGAACTCCTGTTTTGTGTTGAAATGTAAATAAGCTTGTACATAGAATTAACAAACCTGCCATACTTCTGAGAGAGCACTGAAAGAGTCAGTCAAGGTGACCACTGCAGAATGTTTCCGAGTCCTGAGATTTCCAACAGCTAAAGAGGAAAAGGTAAGATCAGTGCTTCTACTCTGGGCTGAAGACAGCAAGGATCAGTTATCAGACCAGTCAAATGAGCCTCAGCAACTTACCACTCCGCCTTCCTGCCAGCATCTCATTTTTCATTCTTTCTGGAGACCTGCATCCTCTTTGGCTTCACATCTTTTCCTTCCCGTTTTGATAAGCAGAGCATAGCAACTCTCAAAGAGCACCCTGTGTGATGAGGTGGCAAAGTGCCAGAGATGAGCCAAACTGGGAATGCTATTTCTGGACTTGTCTAAATGTCTGAATACAATTAAATATTTTGATATGTGCCTGCAATTTCTGGTTATTTTGCACAGTAAGCTATGAATTTCCAAGACCACTAACATTACTCAGTGTCTTATTCATCAGTAAGCAACAAAGTTTTACCTGATGTTTTTGAGACAGAACAACTTTAGTGGTGTAAAACGTCTGATGCCAGTTCAATAAAGGTCCAACATTTTGATGAGAAGGAGGATGATTCAGTATAAAGTATGTTTATCAGAGACATATATTCAGTTCCTTGTTTTACCACAGACTCCCTCTGTAACCACTGGCAAGCTATTCAGTTCCTGAATTACCCAAGCCTGACTCCATCTTTGCTTCATTTTTCACTGCTTGCTAGCTCTAAGCCTTCATCAATTGCAAGGTATAAAGACTCCAGAGAATCTACCCTATAAAACTACAGACCTTTGCTCTTTGTAAAATGAGGACAATACTGTTTTCCTGGTGTACTAACAGTCAAAAGAATGAATGTGGAAAAATGGTTAGAAGCTACAACAATGGGAACTATTTAAGAACCAGAAAGAAAAGTAAAGTTGGAATTTCCCACTGGTATTTGTCAATGAATTTTCTTCTAAATGTTGCCGAGAACAGTAAGATACCCTTTATGAGGATTTAAGTGCCCTGAGAAACTTCATGCTAGCATGCTAAAGGTTTCTTGGGCAACTGTAAAGTAACAAGCACATTATCGGAGCCATATGCAGAAGTACACCACACAGTCTGCGTGCCTGGGAGAGAGTTCTGAAGTGCAGATCAGCACACGTAAAAGGCTATATCTTAATTACTAGGTCTCCTAAACACAGACAAGGCAAATTAAAATAATGTAAACTGAAAAAATCTGATGTGTCAAATGTTTTCTTTGCTCACCCATCCAGCTGTAGAAAATGTAACTTGTCATAACTGCACACATGTGGGAAAGTGAAAGAAAGAGAAGGTAATTTCACTGTACACACAAGTGCACACACACAAACACCAGGTAAACTACATGCAGGTTGGATACACTGACTGCCTTCCAGCTTGACACTGTAGGTTCAGAACAGTGGTCTAACAGCACAACTTCCCAGGGATGGTGAGAGGTCTAAACAAGTAGCTTTGAGGCATCACTTACTCCCACTATTCTTCAGGCCATTCCCCTGCCAGGCTGTCCTGCGGAACATTTAAGACAACCTTAGTTTCTTAATTGACAATGCTTCTTACGGCCTCAAGAGTCTGGTGTCTTGAAATTGCTCAGGCATACTGCATTCCTAATCATTTTGAATAACTACAATCACGACATGAACAGGAGGCACACAAAATAGCTATTCCAGCACCTATTTTCCACACAAGAATTACTTACACAAGGAGATATCAAAGGACTGCAGAAAATGGCATGGGCACTTGCTTACAGTCCCACTGACATCATGATTCCTTCAGTACATGCAAAAGTGACATCTAGAAACATTCCTCATAAGTGAGATAGTTTCTTGTTATGATTTGAAAATATGACCATTCTCCCTATATAGCTGTGGACTGCTATCAAACAAGGTTGATGTTTGTGCTTATGAGATATAAGACATAACAAAAGTGTGCTGCAAAACTGAGAAGCAGTTCCTGCCCCCAGAAGACCCTGTGTATTGCTGACCACATGAAGCTCTGGGCAAGCCAAAGAGGAAAACACATTGTCACCGCAGCACTGATTGTTTGTTTCCTAAAGATTGTCCTGGTAATACTGCCCTAAGATAAAGAAAACATGCAACACATGAAACCAACACTTCAATGTGCACGTGTGTCACTACAGCAGTACTGTGAAGCTGCTGACACAGAAACTGGTCCTGCACACTACACCAGCAGTCATTATAACTCTCTTTGTGCTAAAGGCACCAGCCACCACTTGCCTAGTTCTGCTTTGCCTGTAGCCTAAGTGTATTTATTATCTTCTAGAACACCCACCTCCTATACTCCAAAGCATTGGGGTCAGATTCAGGCAGCAAAAGAATGGTATTTCTGCCCCAGGGGAACAGAGGGAATGGCAACAGCAGCACCTGAAATATGTGGCATGGGACCTGCTAGGAGCAGCAGAGGAGGCAAGAGCTAGGAACAGTCAGTAAAGTGGCAGCTGCTTGCCACTACTTACAGCTCTGGCTGGTCAGTCACATTTGCTGAAGAAAAAGAAAAGCAGTCTGCTTTTTCTTGATATGACTGAGATGGCAGCAAGTATTAGCATCTTTCACTGGAAGAAGCTACAGCAGGTGATGAACATTCTAAGGGAAGCAATCAAGGTAAGTTAATTCAGTGCTCAGAAGTACCTGTACATTTTAATTGCTCCTAAGAGCAAAGCCCTGCCCAGCAAGACAGCCACTGTGACCCTGGCATTATATAAACAGCAAAATTCTAGTGTAGAACCGTCAAGTTCAACTCTGTTGTATTTAACCCTGACCTCAAGCTAGTCTGTGTGACAGTTTACTCTCCTCCTCACATCAGAAAACTACACATATCTTCCTGGCCAGTGGTAGGACGCCACAGTTTGATAGATCAAACTCATACTCTCAATACAGTGGCACTGCCTGGACACTATTCTCCCTGTCCTGCTCTCTAGATGTACGTGGTATTCACAGCTGTACCCAGTGCACATGAAGGTTTTGTTAACTACATTTCACAACAGCAAATCCTTTTTTCTGGAAGAAAATGTAAACTACAGCACTGCCTCCAGACCTCCTCCATTATAAACACAGCTAAGAGGATTCAGTCACCTTTTGAAAACTATACTGATAGCTCCCACGGCAAATCTGCTTTTTGTGATGCCAACCTGAAATATGACAGTTCTCCAAAGTCTCTCTGCTGCATAATGTCTCTCTTGTCATATAAAAAGAGAAAATCATGTTACCACATTCCCCAAGAAAACAGTAAGCTCATTGTAGCCCCGAAAGCCCTCTGACTGATCCTCCAAAACCTTAACAAACCTCACACAGGGCAGAAGGTGGAAGAGAGGTCATGGTGACCTCTCCTTTCTTTTGCAGTGTGATTGTTCACACCTGAGCTAAGCTACTACTGCTGAGCAAATCTGGGGTCAATCACACAAGTTAACTCTGCAGGAAGTACTGGGAAAAAGCAAAATTAAGTCATCAAGTTTAATCCTTCACAGAAGTTCCCAGAGGCAGAAGTGATGTATAACTATGCGTAAGTGAAGATGATCACAGAAGACACAAAACCTAATGATGGCAGGCAGCCAATCTGAAGTACATCCTTTCTCATGCAGTCCTCAAGTTTCCATTTTCCAGCTGTAAAGAGGTTAGCAGGACAAAAATCAGGCATTCACACCCAGGTAAAAGTGCATGTCTAAAGATTTCTAGGGAATATCCGAAGGTGATTCAACTGAGGGCTCTACCTCCCTGCAGCTCTGAGCACCACCTCAAGTCTGGAGAGGCCTCCACCCATGTGGAGCTTCCCAGGTGTTTCCCAGGGGCATTAGGAGAGGGCATGTTACATCCTGCCTTCCTGGTCCCTTCTGTACATTGCCATGCATCAGCTCTATTCCATGATGGAATGGAATTGGAGGGAGACAAAAGGGCTCTTACTCGAAACATATTTCTCACTGGATTATGCTGTATTATGTGTGCTGTAAGCTGCACGACATCTCAAAACAGCCCCCAGAACACAGAAACACCAAATGGAATTATTTCTGGTTTCTCTCTACACATGTGTCCATTCCAGAACAGAACTAATAGCTCTCAGTGCCCGTATCACCAGGAAGCTGGGCTGAGTGAGTATCTTAAGAGAGGGACTCCTTTAAAGTACGTAGGCACTCAGACACAGACATCTGTCTTGCTGGATTTTTGGGAGTATGGCAGTGAGCTAAGCACCAGCTCCTTGTTTGTTTCAAACAAGATCCATTTAGGCTTTAAAAAAACAACCAAACAAAACCCACAAACAAAACAAAAACACCAAAACACAAACGGACTGAAATATACATAGAGAATGCAAATATAGTATTTTTTGTGAGCATTCAGGTTACACACAAACAAGGGGCTCCTGCCAAGTTTTCTTAAAATAGGCAAGGAAATGAAACCAATTTTCAATCCAATAATGGAAATCATAAACCTGTACCACAACTTTAAGCTATATGAATCCAGTGTATGAAAGCTCTAATAATTTTATGCCTATGCATAATAAAGCTTATGTTCTTAGAATTAGCAGCAAAGAACACAAGCTGTTTTACACCAAATATTCTATTCGGTGTACAGGGAAACAAATACACATGAAATAACTAGATGGTAAACTAACCATGAATACTACCTGTAAAAAGAGATGTTCAGTTAATCATGATGCATGTTCAGTTCATTGATAACTGCTTCCTGTGTTACAGGAAAGGCTTGCTATGTATCATAGACTGTACTGCACATTCTGCAGCACTCATTCCACATAAAACCATACGCTTTATGTTCTGCATAAATATCCCATTTACCTTAAAGAAACTTCCTCTTTTGTCTGGGCAACGGGCTTTCATTGTCAAAGACGACATCTTCCCCGGGAAGACTCCACTGTATGCCTCCAACTCCTAAAAGTAGAAACATTTTAATGGTTAGTCCAGTCTTGTAGGAAATTCCTTTCTAAACCACAGAAACAGTCATGACAAGCTTTCTGCCAAAACCCTTTCTGTCAACAACATGGTGCTGTTTATTTCCTACCAGAGTCCTTACATATCCCTTTAGTCTATTATTTTTCCATAAATTGCTTCAAAAAGACAGTGCTGCTCAGAGTTCCACGTTTCTCCCTTCTCTTCACAGCTGATCTGAGTAGATTTTAATGTGTCCATTAAAAAAAGAATGCTAAAGCATAATGATTGCTTTGTTTGTTTGCTTGACCTCAGCGTGAAATACAAATAGAACAAAATGTTAGATGTCACTACAATCTACTCTCAAGTATTACAGTATTAATGGACCTGACCAGGAAGAGAAAAAAATAATTTAAAAATCACCCACAGAGAGAAAACACACTACCATGAATGTAAAAACAAACAAAAAAAAAAAGCAAAAAAGACCTCCACAAAACAAACCAACCAACCCCAAATTTCCTCCAAAAAAATCCTGCTTGAAGTTCCTAAAATGCAATTATGTCTTCTGAGAGTCACGTCCAAGTCAAACTGAACACACAGTCAGGAAGAAGCTGCATTTTCCACTATCAGGTAAACTGAACAGTTCAACACCCAGAAGAATTCAATAAGCTGTAACTAGAACATGTGCACGTATTGAGAAATATCGGGGGGGTGATCTCCGGCTGAGTAGCAAAGTCATAACCAATTCACACCAGTAATTTGTGAACAAACTTCTGAACTAAATAGGAGCCAAGTTCCATGGCTATAAGCTCCTACCAAGGATTTTTAACAGTGAGCTTGTAATTGTATTTTAACAGCCTAACTCATCTCCTCACTCACACATTTACTGACCACATAGTAGGTAGTTATCTTGGAAGTTTCAGTTACCTAAATGGCAAATATTGCATGTGCAAAACAGAATAGGCAAGACAGAGACACAGCTTTTGATTAGATTCAAGTAAAAATTAAATGGCAGAGAGTAGCTCTGAAAAACAAGTTTAGTGCCATGACTGCAGATGGAGCCTGAACAAAAAACAGCTGGGACAGAGAATGCTGAGAATTAAAAAAAAAAAAAAATATTGAAATTTGACACATACCCTCCCTGTGCACACACACATACACACACCCCTACTTCCCTCTAATGCCTTATGAGAGGGCATTGACAAGAGGAAATAGGACCAAGGAGGATGGAGGAGCTTAAAAGCAAAAAGGGAGCTTATATGAAAAGCCCTGGCAAGCACAAGTAGTGGAAAAGGGCAAGAAGTAGAAGTCGGAGAAAAGAAACATTTTCTCTTGGTTTTCACATGTAGCGAGAAGCTTTAAGTTGTTTACCCTGTTTCCAGAGGTCATACCACAAAAGCACTAGAAAAGGTTACATTTTTCCACTCAGATTCTGGTTAAAAAGCAGCCATGCGGGAAGCTCAGGAACCAGCTGGTTTTCCAGGCAGAGTTTGCAGACTTTAAAGGTTGAAAGAAAAATCTCGAGTTCTGCGTTCTTCTGAAAGTCAACACTAGAGGATGACCAAAAAATGAAAAAAAAAAACAACCCCAAACAGTGCTGTAATAAATAATACTAATAATATTAAAAAAACAACCCCAAACCTTTCTTTGTAAATCAGTACATTTAAAGGAACACATTCCTGATGAGGGTCTACAGCACTGTGATCCATGTTGCTTTACTTAAAAGTGTGTATAAATAACTTGATTACACCAGTCCTGTAAGAGACTGAAGTCCAGTGAAGTGGGTGGGTCTGCAGATGCTCTAAAATCAGCTGAGCTCTGTGTCCTCATTTGCCACATGCACAAGGGTACAGAACCGTCGTTTCACTCTGAAGAGCATCAGACATTTTAAAGACTTTTGGTATTTGATACTGGCTATTCTAAATAATCTAAAGATTCGCATATAACAAGAGTTTTTAAATTATAAAATACATATGTTTTCTTCCAATGAATTCTGAAAAGGGAAGTTCTACCTGAAAAACTTAAGGTGGAAGGAGACCCAAGAAACCCAAAAAGGTATTAGAATAAAAATTAAATTTTCCAAGTTGATGCTGTCCTCTTAATGACAACACCAAATTCAATTCCACAGGAAAAAACACAGATTTTTAAATGAGTTAAATGAGGGGTTTATAAGCAAGATCATGCAGTTATGTTTGTATCTCTAGTCTCAGTCATTAACCATTCCATTTGCAAACAATGACCTCTTCACAGGAAACCTAATGTTTTTCATTTTATTTTTTTTTTTTAGTTTAACCACAAGAATGTCTGCATGCAATCCTATTACCAAAGTAAAACCATGCCAAGATTTTTACATTCATCTTATTTGAAAACAGAGCAGAAGTTTATAAGCTTCCATGCTCAAACCTACAGAAGAATGCAAACAGACAAATACACAGCTTGCTCTTCAAAGAGCAGTGTGACTCCAAGTCAGAAGAAAGCCTCAGACAAGACCACTGCTTATTTTGCTTATAAGGGGTTCTGAAGCTCTAAACTCTTCCATAACCACTATTATTGTTACTATTTATGTAATAATATTACTATCTGTATGACAATAACAGCCTCAGCTGAGCTCAAGTCCTTGTTCTACTCAGCTTTCTACATAGCCAGTGATCAATCCACACTACCCTTTGTGGTTACAGCATAATTTCAAATTGACTAAGGGTAACCTAAATACTGTTTCATGTTTGAGGGGGTTTTACTATTTCTGATTAAAATCAGCACAGTGGGAAACAGTACTGGTTTTGTTGAGGTTTTTTGGTTTGGTTTGGGTTTTGTTGTTTTTTGGTAGGGTTTTTTTGTGCATGTGTATGTTTTTTTAGGCCACCCAGTATGCAAATAAACATCAACACCCATTGGTAAAATAGGTGGGCAGAGGTGGGTGCCATACTCCAAAAACTGAGAGTGGGCCCCTACCTGTCTCCCACCTCAGAGTTCAGAGGTACCTCCACACGGTGCCCAAAAACAACTGCAGAAAAACAAACCTACTGTTGGGAGGTTTCGTTTCTCTACGCAGCTGTCCACATCTGATGCTTATTCAGATCCAAAATAGGCTGAAAAACCACATCTCTGAAGTTGTCTTTGTTGAGTTTGGACAATATGAGGCTGTCATGAAGGAAAAATCTGCATTCTTTGATTGGGAAGCTGGATGGAGAAAGATGGCAAAGCACATCTTCTTCTGCACGTTTTGTCTCTGCAGAGACAAGCATTTTCTCTTTCCTCTGTGTTTTAAGGACTGAGGCAGAGAGCCTAGATAGTTACTGCCTGGGTGACTGCTCAGAAACCCATCTGAAAAAGTCATCAAGCTGCAGGAGCAAGTTCACTGTATAATTCATGTGACCTTTTGCCTAGCCATCCGGAAGGCAGCCTTCTCTGTCTTTAAGCAGTCAGTACTTTACCTGCCTAGCAGTCTCCGGAGCTCTCAGCTCTCATAGGGCAGCAGGTGCTACACTACAGCCTGCTGCTTGGAGGTTCGGGTGGCTCCCTCCCAGCAGGGCAAGTCTCCCCTGTAAGCAGCACTGTCTTTGCACAGCTCTTCAAATCCAGGACAAAGCTTGTGTGTGTAAAGGACAAGACAGGGCAGGGAAAAGGAATGTTTTGTCTGCTTGGCAAGTATCTCTGAAATGCAATGCTACTCCAGGGATGCTGACACCCATGCAAGCTGCATGTTTCAAAAAACCTGGTGCTTTTCATCTTCCTTCTTCCATTCCTTTCTCCTTCCAGTTTTCATTTATAGAGGAATGCCAGAGAACCGTTCAAGTGCCTGGATGTAACCAAGACTTCTGACTTGTCAAAACAGCTCCTACTTTCCTCTCTGTCTTGCAATTTTATTTGGTATTTTACATGTTCTCATAATTAACTGTAATAGTGCCATTCATCATCTTCCTGGACTTCTCAGGATCCTTCCCTTTAATCCTCTCATTCCAGACTTGCTTTTACAAGGCAAAACACCCCATTTTCTTTATCTAGCAGTCCTAGCAAAGATGAGACAAGTCTGTGTTCCTCTCCTGCACTGGAAAGCAAAGGCCAGAGTGATCTGGAGAACTTAAGTCCTTGCCCACAATCCTCCTTATCCTATCTCCAGTCAGTTTCCTGAGGAATTGAGGCTATACAACTGCACCAGCTTTCTGTTCCTTAGCTCCTAACTATCAATTTTGATCTCTTGGCCAACCTAACAAGATCTGTTTGAGGAAAAGAGTCTGTTTACAAATGCTGACAAAAGGAGGGATAAGATTCCATTAATACAATCACTGAAGGAAGAGGAGGGATCTGCAGCCTTCCTCTTGTTGGCCAACCAACATAATTAAGAGTATCCACTTTTTTTGTATTTAAAGTCTAAGTTATCCCACTGAAGGAACTGGTTGTTCTCTTCCATTCTCAATCTGTATTGGCCATGCAACCACTGAGCAGACACAAACTACTTTAGGCAAGCAAATAGGGGTTTGCTAGTCTGCAGCCAAGGAAGAGGATGAGAAAACATCAGTCCAGACCTTAAGTATAAACTGTCACAGGTCAGCTGACATTGGAAGGCTAACGCTGGTGGATAGCTGTCAATGCACTCCTTAGGCTGACCACTTTGCCAGTAGCAGCATGCAGTAGAGGAGCTTAAATACAGTCCCTACTGGCTCCAAACAAATGCATGGAAGCTAAGTAGAGCCTATTACATATGTACTTGAAAACCTATGGTGAATTAGCATCATACTAGAATCAAATTATAACAGCAATTTATAAATATATAGTATTTAAAAAATTACAATTAGTTCAGTGAATCCATTTCCTGGTGGGTTAAACTGGAAACCAGAAACAGGAAGGATATTTTTTTTTTAAATAAATAAAAATAAAAAAATACTTATAAAATGCAATCCTACACTTGAGACTATGCTAAGAGATTTTTCAGCAAATTTAAGCATCCTCAGGCATTTCATTTTCGTGTTCTCCTAGCACATTTGCACTACCCCATAGAGAGGACTGCGTTCATCTCTAACCTACAAAGCTCTGGTTTGTCTAATTACTCTGACCTTATCTAATTCTTGGCAAAATTAACCTTTTCCTTTTGAAAGTATTTCCTCTGAGAAGTTAACTGAAAGCCTACTTCCATGGCCACATAGATACAACTGAGCACAGTATCACTTTGAAAATCTATCAAACAAGAGCCTCAGTCTGAAAACCATCATTGGTGCCAGGATTTTGCAGACCTCTCAACTCAAATGTTGCATTGTGTTAGCACAGCTGTAACCACAAGCAAAAAGCAAAGGGATTATGCAAAAAGGATTCTAACTTCCATCATTCTTCTGGCTGCCAAAAGGGGCTTTTTTTTTGGGGGGAGTGTCTTTTTTTGTTTGTTTGTTTTTGTTTTTTTTTTTAAGTAATGCAAGAGCACATTAGTTGTAGAAAAGAAATAATGCATACAGCAAAAATGACAAGTCGCTCTACCCACTGTCATATTTCTGTATTTTGTCATTTTAAGTAAAATATTTTAAAAAGCTTGGAAATTAGTAACATTCTCTCATCAACCTCCTCTCTCTTCAAGCACTGTTTTTATTTTTATCTCTGCTACCTGAACATAATGAGTTAGTGTGAACTACTCCCATGAAGAAAGCCTGGTTGCCACTAGTACGCTGTTAGCAAGCAACACTATTTCTGCCCATAATGAGCTAAAAAGATAAATCTTACAAAGACAGACACTCACTACATATGTAGGCAGAAGGACCATGAATAACTGCTTACAATCCTTTTCAAGAAACAATACTCTTTTGAAAAGCTAAAAAGGAAGCAGAAATATGCAATGCTTATCAACTTTTCAAAAACAACGAGCAGATCACAGGTGAACTGTGCTTACTACTCCCCCAACATGCCTCTTCATGCTTTTTGCAAAATTTGAAATGCAACGCCACTGAATTTACCACCAGTTACACCAATTCCTCCGAGGAAATTATTACTCTTCCCGTAAAGAAGAAAAGAAGATACGAGGTAGTCAAAGGCAACCAACAGAATTAAAAGATGTGCAAATATTCTGAGCAGTGAAATAAGGTTCAGTTACATCCCAACTGCTGACATACCATTTTATGCCTCCAAGTTTTTTTTCAGTTGCTACATTTGTCACATCAGGCACTGTCACTCTTAAGCCTCGTTTCTTGGTAGAGGTAGAACAAGGCAGAGCGTTCCCCCACAGCAATAGCTGTTCCTCTCAGGCCACTACAGCAGCGAGCAGCCTCCTCAAGGTCCGAAGCTCCCTCTGTAGCACTGCCCTGCCCCTTGCTCCATTCTGTTCAAACTCTGTCCCAGGACAGCCACTGGGGCAGCCCGAGTATTAAACGTTAACGTAACAATGCCATTAAAATCAGAGCCATCTTTCCAAGGACTCCTTCACCTCGCTATATGTTAAGCCATAAAATATCAGCAACTGCTTAAGGAACTCCTACCTGGACAGACTGAGATCTTCAGGGACTGCGAACTAGTCCATGCACCAGGTTTGGTATGTTTATCTGACAATCTGAAGTGGGAACATCACTGCCAGACTTATACACTCATCTTTCTACATCTGGTTTCAGCTAGTCATCACTCCTGCCTCAACCAACGTTTTGCCCGCAGGCTTATTTTTTCCCCTTGATTCCAGATCCTACTCACTGGCAGCTTTTTAAGAGACTAAAGGATAAAGAGGAATTACTTTGAACTTGTTTCAGCATGGAACTCTCAGAAGAGGTTTTAAGTCCCATTAGATTTTGGATAGATCTGCTGTCTCACTCACAGTTGTCTGCCCACTTCTTTTATCTATGCTGAATAAATGCAGACATAAAAGCAGCTGAAAATCTCATCCAAAAAGTGCACAGGAATTGGCCTGACTGCTCACTCCAACACCAACAGACACTGTATCACTCTTACCAACAGAAGCAAACAGTTAGGCAAACACTGAATACCTTGGAAAATCCTGTCCTTAAGCTTTGCTGAACATGGCACACTACCACAAGGATTACGTTTGCTGCTAGTGCTGTCTCTCTGCACCCCTTCCAAACAGTTTCTTCTTCCTCTCTTCCACTAAACAACCTCTTCCTGCTTGCTCCCATGGCATACTTTTCACATTACTGAAAAGGAATAAAACCCAAGCCATTTCCTCTGGCACAGCATTTAATTGTGAAGAATACGACCACATCTCGTACAAGAGAATGATTGTGCGTTGATGCATTCATGTCTTGTTTTGCCTCTAGACATGTCAGAGAAATACATTTATAAGATTGGCTTTGATTTGGATAACCTTTAGAAGGTTCATATTCTTCCCAAATTCCCTGGCCTGGATATCTCACAAGATGAGAATTTCTTGGCAGTATTTCAGTAATTTCAATTTTTCATTCCTGACAAAACCAGTAAATAATAAAAGTGAAAATGTTCAGAAATACGTTTTCAAGTCTCTTAAAACACGTTTAACATTAAACTGCAGTTCCTGGAAGAAGCAAGAAAAGGTAATCACTTGAATTACAATATAGCTTTAAGGTCTGGAGATGTTTCAGAACTCATAATAAAGCATTAAATCAAATGCAGAGAGATGGGTTTCAGCACCTGCATCTAGACGGAGATGCCCGCTGGGCTTGACTGTGGCTTATTTTAGGCATCTTGGAAAAGCAGCTCTATCTCTTATCCCAGAGAAGGATGAGGGTTTCAACACTCATGTCATAACTTCCACCTTCTTGCCCAACAGAGCCACGAGGCAAAGCTTTCATAGTGCTGCCAGAGATAACATTCCTCCACGCAGCAAGGGAGAAGCAGAGACTTGACCTACTGCTGGTTCAATGATCTTAAACACTTCTATCTACTAAAATACTCCCATGATCTAGGGTTAAGTGATTAGATATGCTTATTCTGGTATTAGACAGCTGCACCTAGTACAGCATATTTTTCTACAATTTATTCTTTGCCACTTAACAATTACTGATATACAGTGTTTGAAAAAAAAAACCAAAACAAAACAAAAACCCAAAAAAATACAGATATGCTGACTCTCCTGAAAGCCAGGTAAGGACACTGCAGCATGCTTTTCAAAACTCAGCACCTGAAGTATATGTCATTGTTTATTAAACGCATGCACAGTATCTGTAGATGTGCAAAACTTCACAAGATGGGGAGAAAGTAAAAGATTTTCCTGTGAAAATAAACAACCTGATGAAAGGATAGGGATACCTTCACATATATTTTTAAGGACTTGCCAAAATGTATACCAACATTCTTAAAACTCCTATGTGGTATTTGTCAGCTCTGCAGATCTGTAAAATTTTAGGACTACTTCATGATCAATATTGTCCATTATCACCATTCCGTGATTCTGACACAGGAAAAGAAATCCTGGAACACTGTGACATAGCAATCCAACTTGAACTTACATCCCTATTTTGGCAAGAGGGTTCTTACACACAAGGTAAGCCAGACCAGTCACATGTAAAAGCCAGGATGATGTGGCTGATGGTCCATGCTTATAATTGTTCTTAAATCAAAAGTGACTTTAGGTACCTTAAATTCTCTGAGCAACTTGAAACCTCGCAAAACATATCTGAAATGTCACAGTATTCACCTGCCTCAATGAAAAAAACCTCAACACACTCCTCTTACATTGGATATCAATAATTCACACACAAAATGTTATTTTCTTTAGACAATTTCAATCTCAAACTCCCCACATGCTGCTGAAGTATCTCAGAGGCTTACAAACAACAGCCAGGAATTAATTTTATCTCTTAATTTTATCTATTTTCTTAATCTGATAACAGAAGCACTACTTCTCTGCACAGTCAAGCACACTATTTATAGCATTCTGCACTTGCACAACTTCCTCTCATGGTCCATCAAGTGCTAACACATACTTTCAGCGTATGGTACCAGAGGCAGTGAAACAAGCTGTGAAACAATCACAGATTATGTACGGTCCTACAACACTACTCAGGTTAGCATAAGCAGTAAAGATTGCATTTCTAGCACTTACCAGGTCCAAACTGTTTTACAAGTCTCAGATGGTTAAATTTCCACAGCACTCTAAAACGTGCGTGACTCCCATCTGAAAATATTTCTCCAGTGTGGCCGAGTATTATGTACATCAAAGCTCACACTCAAGTTTGCTCAGTTTTCTGAAATATTAAGCAGTAAGTTTCAGCTAAGTTTAATTTCCAGTAAAAGCTCTTCCCTTTTCACAGACAGGGCAAGACAAATTGCTTTTGAAAAATTCTTCTCATATAAGTCATTGAAAAGGACTCTACTTCTTTACCCAAAGTAACATACAGAAGGGGAAAAAGGGGGGGGGGGGGGGGGGAGCAGACAGAACTAAAAGTTGTTTGTTTGACCTTAAAAGTAAAAATCAGCCATGTATTGCGGGTTGCGAGATAGAATTAAGAGAACTGCAAAAGCTGCATATTTTTTTCAATTAATCGATAACCCTAAATATCTTTTAGGCTCTTCACTATTACAAAAACAATAAAATCAAATGCTAAATAGTTTGTATGCCACTGAACAATGAGAAAACATAGTTTCTTTCAATTATAATGCAATAGCACTTTCTAGTTGTGCTTGTTGCATCACTGATCTGCTTAATATTTATCTCCCTATAAGAAAATAACTACTTTATAACTGCAAGCAACTATTTCATTATTCCCTAAGAAATGTTTTGCAAAGATTATTCTTTGTTCAACTCTTGTCATTAAAAGTAGTAGGCTATTGTTCAGGAGGTAGTCAATGTCTAAGAAACTACATCCTATGTTTTATAAAAACAAGAGAAAGATTCCCATTGACATCCACAAGTATGGGAATGAGGCTCAGTGTCGAGCACACTAAATGGTACGTAAGGAGAGCCTATAAGAAACCCCTAAGCCACTGAGCATATGTTATACCGAGCTCTACTTAAAAGCTTGTACTGCTTACCCTGAGACGCAAATGCTGAAGGTGTCATCTGCTGTGCCCCTCAACTTCAGCACAGCATGAGACATCAAGGCAATGATTAACTAGGGAACAAACAGCATTTTCTTATTCTGGTGTTGACCTTAGGCTCATCTTCCATGTGACACATTCAAAAGAAAATATGTAAATTGTGCCACTGGACCCCCACTGATCTAATGTTTTACCTCTTAGCTATGGAATCAGGTCAGCAGAAGGATACTACACCTGACATCTTGTTTTTCAGATAGCTCCCAGTGACAGTAGCTGCTACTCTTCAGTACACAGGTTGCTCTTCCTCTGAGTATTTTAAGTTAAGGCAGTTAAACATACAGTAGCTTTATTTCAGCTGAGTCTATGGTGAGGACTAATATTTTAGTTTCTTGGTAAAAACTGTTAAGACATGCAACCACCTGGGCCACTTCTCAATTTAGCCCTTAGTTATTAGTTAGCAACAATTTCACCCTTTTTTATTTATTCAAGCTATTAGCATATTACATGAAATAGTAATTTTGTGGACCATATAAACTCAGGCTGTACACCAAAAACTATGTTCACAGTATCAAGAAGCTGCACAATAACAAATCCCAAGACACACGACCCACAGGATACTATAGCTGTGCAAGTCTGTACTCAACATTAGTGTCCTCACAGTCCTCAATTATGTGATTACATTATTAGCCAGCAGGTTAAGTTACCTTAACAATACAAAAGGTAGCATCAGTGCAGAAGTGACAGCCTTCCCCGCTTGCAGCAGTGGAGAGTGCTGCCATCATGTTCTGTAGCACCAGCTAGTGCTGATGCTCACACTGCCAGCACCCCAGGCTGGCTTGCTTTGTAAATTTTGCTGATATCTCATCCTCCAGCCACTTTTAAAAGAATTAGTCCAACAGCAATGGGAGCATTTGACACTTTTCAGGTTACATGCATATCTACAATGAGGTGGCATCATCTTTAAATGAGAAAGCTGGTTTTGGGATTTCAGGAAGCTTACGTGCCCTCTTTGGGAACCCCATGCACGTTCCATTAAGACACAAAGAACCAGTAGTTAGTGCACTTGCAAGATTTAAGAAACCAGTCTCAGATTCAGTGAGACCTTTGATATATAACTAGTATTTGTTTCCCATGACAATTGGGAACAGTACTGCCCTACTTTACAGGGTTTTTTTTTCAAGGAGTAAAACACTTGGCACTAACAGAGTGTCAGACACTGTAATGGTGGGGGTCCCGTATGATAACCCTCTACTGTCATCAGTGCACACACAGAGGAAAGAAAGGTACAATCAGAGGAGTGGGACATGCCACAAAGAAACAGGAAGAGACCACATAAAAGAAGAACAAATATCAAGAGTGTGTGTGAAGGAAACTCACTTCCACCAAGCTGCACACACACGCATTACCCCCAAGCTACAAAGAAGTGCTACAACTTTTGGTTCATGTCAAAGAAATTTTCTCTTTGTTCTGTAATGCTCTATTAGTCTGTTGATGTCTACAGCTACCTAAGGGGAGGGCACAGAGAACAGAGCTAAACTCTTCTCAAAAGTGCATTACTAGAAGAGACAAAGGGCACAGCGGAACACAGGAGCTTTCACTTCAACATTAAAGAAAAAAAAAAAAAAAAGATTTTCACCACAAGGTCATTCAAACACTAACAGGGACCCAGGGAGGCTGAGGGGTCTCCATCTTTGGAGACTCAGTGGGCCAAGGTCCTGAGCACCCTGATCTGACTGGAAGGAGGGCTGGACTAGCTGACCTCTGGAGGTCATAGAAACATAGAATGGTTTGGGTTGGAAGGGACCTTAAAGATCATCCAGTTCCAACCCCCCTACCATCAGCAGGGACACCTTCCACTAGACCAGGTTGCTCAAAGCCTCATCCAGCTGGCCTTGAACACTTCCAGGGAGGGGGCATCTACAGCTTCTCTGGGCAACCTGTGCCAGTGTCTGACCACCCTCACAGGAAAGAATTTCTTCCTCAGATATAATCTAAACCTGCCCTCTTCCAGCTTAAAGCCATTTCCCCTTGTTCTGTCATTAACTGCCCTTATGAAAGGTCCCTTCCAATCTCTGATTTTTGTCAAAACTTCATGAAGATGTGTGTATTTCCATTCATCACTAGAGTATTTTCTTAAATTTCTATTTAATACACAACAAATAATAAAATCAGGTATAAGATTTTGTGTTGCAAGTTGCTTCACTTTTTTTTTTTCCTTTTTGTTTGCTTGTTTTGAAAGAACAAGTTATCAGAAGAAATGCTATTTTTCTTTGTAAGTTTCTCCAAGGTTCCCACTCCTCCAAAATCCAATTTTACTTTTCATCACCTTGGAATTACTACATCTGCATAACCCAACAGAAAGCACAAAATAAAAAGTACACCAGCTTAAATAATAAGTAATACTTTAAGCTTTGTTTTTATTAGTAAATGATACATACTTAAGTATACAAACACACAGGCTGAGTGAGAAAACATCTCCAGGTGCAGGAAGCAAACAATTTCATGTACTATTGGAGCTAGTATCAGCAGGAGCAAGAAAAGTTTGGATGTCCATTTTCTGCATGAAAAAAATAAACAAACCACAACTATTATTTATCTACCCCAGAAAACTGTACAAAAACTGGCAGCTCACCTAGTGAGCGATACGTGAACATTTAACTAACATTAAATAAATGGAAAAAAATTAGAGTGATTGAACTTCATTTTTCCCCTCCTAAAATAAGCAGACTAAGTGTTCTGGGTCAGGTAGTGTAAATCCGCTGAAATTCTTGTATCTTTAAAGGATCAATTTCCAACATGCCTGGTTAAGAATGCAAAGCTTCCTACATACTGACTTACATCAGGTCAGTACCAAGTGACTGACTTGAGCAGATTCAAGCTATGCAGTTGTGGATTTGCTTTTTGTTCAAAAACAATTGTATTTGCATGTTATTAGTTACATTTCCACTATGCTTTCTGACCAAGAGGTTAATGTAAGCAAACAGCCCATATGAGGAAAATCACATGCAAGTTTTTTGTGGTTGTGCTGTTCATTTTGAATACCCACCCATCATAGACACGCAGACATTAGTTTACTACTTATTTTTGCAGAACTGACTGCTTTAAGCACCACTTTCTGTAGCACACTTCCAAAACGGTTACCAGCTCTTCTTGTAGAATCAGTGCACTAACACAGTAAACTATGACACTGAATACCAAGTAAAAGATTTATTTCTCAATTAACAAAATATTTTCACTAGAAAAAACTTTAAAAGAACAGTGCTTACATCTCAATCTATTTATTTTGTTTTGTGCACAGAAAAGACTGCAAGAAAATCTTTCACTTAATTCATTGCTCTCTATACAAAGACCTCCCACATCTATATACACCAGACAGCAAAACACTTCTGCCTGTACCAGAGTTTTCACTGACTTAACCTAGTTAGGATCCACCAGCCGTGAACAGATAATACTCAATGTAGAAAGCTTGCATCATTGTTTGTCTTGGCTTTAGAAAGACAGACTGGTGAACTTGGTTTGTTCCACTAGAGACTTCAAACCTTCTGTGCTACTACAACACAGTGCTGCTAACCTGCACTGTGTAGAGGGAAGGCTACCATCAGCTTCAGAATGGTCAATTTGTCCGTGAACCACACGGACTAAACAGAGTGGGGAAAAAAAGAGACTGAGCCATGTCTGTGAGTCAGTTCACTGTCCCACAAGTGTGCCAACACAGCGAGCAAGATAATCACAAAAGCACACCGTTCTCCTTGTCCTTTCAGCTATGCCATATACACATCACAGGAGATGAAATGCCTAGACTTACTTCATCATGTTACTAGGAGTTTAAAAAACAACAACAAAAAGCCACATAAAAAAACCCCAAGCCAAACAAACCACACACAAGATCCCAGAGAGAAAATAAACTTAATTTGAACAGTCTTTATTCCTCGCCTGTTTGAGGATCTGGCTGAAGGTGGAAGGGGGGCCACAAATAGGGCAATCTAATAGTTCTTCGGAACAGAGTCTGCAGATAGCATAACACAAGGCATTGCCACTACCTGACCTATTTGGAAAAATTACAAAGGAAGTTTAAACTCTCAAAATTACATAAGGTACCTGTACACTTCCCATAGGACCAAGACTAAGACTAGTTACAAAGAGTGATTGTTTTATGAGAAAATTCACCCACAACTTCGACCAACTATGCTCTGAAATATTATTTTAATTATTTTTTTCTTCATATAACCAAACTGCTTCTTATTTGGGGGGGTTGGGGGGAATTCATTTGGGAGATGCTTTCTTTTTGAGGGACAAAGGAGCTTCAGATACGCAAATATTTCAAATCTACAATTTAGTTTCTAAATATACGTTCACCAAATAAATGAGAGAAGCCAAACATGACATACCAGTCTGATAAACAGTGTTTATTGTTTCTTCCTTCCGTCCTAACTCTTTATGGAAAAGAAATATTAAATAGTGAAAACAAAAAGGTTATGACACACACCAATGAAACCCAGGAAATTCAAAGCTGAAGGCTGTTGAAATATCTGTCCCAAGTTAATTCTGCTCCTCTTCCTTTTTTTATATATACACCATGGGACTGACAACGTTAGTCTCACCAAGCTTCCTGCCTTGGGTTTCAATTTGTGTAATTTCCAAGTCACGTAAACACAGGTCATCCTTCCTGTCCCCATGTTGCTCTTCTTGATCTTCCTTCAGAGGACAATTGCTCCCTCTGACCTCTTCCTATAACTTTTTCCTCTGATAACTACCTCAGGTACCTCCATCATCTAAATTAACATTCCTTCTTCCACCACTGCTGACTTACAATTCATCAACAACACAAAGGTCACCGCTGCTTTCCTGGCCCTCTTCCATTTTTCCATCAGGTTGTCCATCACTAGCTCTCCTCTCTCACGCTGCTTATCCTGACGAGCTCCAGTCTCTCCTACCCCAGCCCTTACACACAATGTGCCCTCACTCTTTGAGCTGAACCCCTGGGGAGGAAACCTCATGGCTTCGCCAGCTTTCTTCCCTGTACCTGTAAGTTTTCTATCCACCGATCCAATTCTCTTCATATTTTGCAGTTTTCACTATTTTCTACTTCCTGATAAAGCTCTTCTCCTTTTCTCCCCTTTTCTCCCTAGGCACCTGCATAAGGATCCTGGAATGACAGATGTATTTTGTACTATACAACATCGCCAAGATCTGGCATTTTACACAGGTTTGAGCAGCCTTCTCATCCCTCCCACCTCTTTCAACATCACATTGGTATTTGAGAAGCTGGTCTAAGATCCTCACTCCAATAGCTCACCTATTTGCTTCTGTCCTTAAGTCCCTCAAAAGACTCTATGGGACATACAGTCCCATATATGAAGAGGGAGGTATTGATGCTACAGCCACTAACTGACTCTTACAGTAAAGAGAAAGGCTTACAGCCTCTCCCAGGCTGTCTTCATCCAGATAAAGATGAAGATGAAAGAAGGTCCTCCCTCCCCCTCCCCAGATATTGGGATGAGCAGTTTTCCCTTCTCTATGCAATCTGTTTGATCTCCCAGGTACAGGGAATATCATCACTGCCAGACAGTCACATCAGGACGCATTTGATCACTACTAGAAGTTTTGCTTTCCTTGCTAGATTTATGAGTTCATAGAAACTACTAGCAGGGGAACTCCTGAAGAAGGAAGTGTGGGTGTTTAATTCTCTACTATTAGTTTGCTTGTGTAAACAGTTTGTTTTCTCTCTCCTCTCTCTTGGGACAAAGTGTTTCGAAATAAATGTTTTAGAAGAAAATAAGTCTCGTTTGGTGAAATGGTGAAACTGGGTCAAAGTACTGACCATTCTGAAGTAAAACACATTGGTGACCCCACATGTTTACTGCATCAGGAGTTACACCGTGTACATAGGTCAGATACAGAGTTTGTTGGTGTCACTTCTTTCCTTTCTAATCTGAATCAAATGCGATCCAATCCAGAAAGTGAAGCAGTAATCAGATGACAAGATATTTTCTAGGTTGAATTTGTGCTGACACACTGGTACCAGAAGATTCCCATGATTGCTAGCAACAAACATTGGCAATCACCATGTAATCACCAGGGGTAAGCATACTGGGATACAGGTTTATTGGTCCTTTTGCAAATGAAAAAAATTAAATTGTTTGAGTAACAGAAATTCCATTATTCTCTTTCTGTAGGTAATAAAGAGAAAGCTGCCAATGGGTGAAAACAGATCTTGTGGTTACATACCACACTTTCAGGATTTAATACGACATTATTTTGCTGCTTCTACATCTGGTGCCAGTTATTTTTATATAGCTTCTTTATATAAATTCAGCATCATGAAAAAAGCCTTCAAAGTCTATCAACTGTTCCTAAAATAAACACAGACAAGTTAATTTCTCTCTATTATTCTGTACCTCAGCTGTGATGCATCCCCTGCACAAACACAAACCCATGTCTCTGGGGAGTAACAAATCTCCCCAGTGAGTAACTTGACCTGCTGTGACTGAGCTGGGGAAACTCAATCCACCCCTAAACCTCATTATTTCTTTCCCATTCTGCCTTCTTTCCAAAACCATAGCAACAAAAGGAAAATCAAGGAGGAAATAAACATATTTTTCTTTTACAGTTCATGGACCGTGACCTCATGTGGGCAGGATCACTGACTGTCCTGTGTTTCTTCCTACTTGCAAAGTCCTACCCCAGCCCTTAATGGAGAAGGTCAACATGAACAATGCTGAACAAGGAGCTGGTATCAGCTTCCTCCTAAAGACAGAAACCAAGCATACTCCATTACTTCCCCCAAGGCCTGCACACAGGACAACTGGAGCTGCACAGAAAGACCTTGCCAAGGCCTACACCTGCCTCCTCCAGCCCTCCAAGTAATTAGTTGGCCTTTGATGCTGAGTAGCCTGTGACAACCAGGAAAGCATAAGCTGCTGCCAGCCTGACTGCATTCAGCTCATGTTTCCACATCTATTCTTAGCTTGAAGGGCTAAAACAAATTTTTTCCCCTTCTCCCTTCAGATAAAAGTTATATTCTGCAGAATATAACTGCAGTAGTCTCTCTTGTCCAGGGATCTATTGTTCAGCAATGCATACTGGAAAGAGACCCAGACTAACCCAGCTTTAAAAGTATCTAAATCAGTTTTCACACTGCAATTTCCATTTCTCCTTCCACACTTTGCCCATTCTGCCACTGACATGTTAGTCTAAGCTTTCTATCATTGCTTCTTCATACAGCACCAAACACCGACTACCCCGTGCTAGCAGCACTGCAGGATTCAGCAGCAATAGCTACTTATTTGAAGCCTGAATGTTCAGTGAACTTTTGACAACTTCTGCTTGTTAATCTCTCAATGGGAAATGCATTCCAAGCCCACCAGCACCTTCAAACAGCTTCCATGCTTCTCAGCAGCTTGCCACAAAAAAAGGGTTTCTCTCCAATCTCTTCAAATTCGTAAATTTACACAAAAACATACATATCCCTGCACTCATGCACTTCACACCCACATACAAATTACACTGACACCACCATATCATCTTCAAGCCTGCAACAGAAACAGTTTAATTTGCAATTTCATGACCACCAAGGCTGGAACTTAAGAAACTGTTCCTGGAAATGATAACTTAGCCTATTCCAAACCACCCAAGACATTCCTATGTAGCCTTAAGAGGTCTGGTATTTAAATGATCATCTTATGTACAATTTAGAATTAGCCTACACATTCACAGTATAGACCCAAGGACTCAACACACTAGAATCTCAGAATACCAGGTTGGAAGGGACCTCAACGATCATCTGGTCCAATCTTTCTTAGCAAAAGCACAGTCTAGACAAGATGGCCCAGCACCCTGTCCAGCCTAATCTTAAAAGTGTCCAGTGTTGGGAAATCCACTACTTCCCTAGGGAGATTATTCCAATTGCTGATTGTTCTCCTTGTCAAAAGTTTTCCTCTGTATCCCATTGGAATCTCCCCAGCAGCAACTTGTACCCATTATCCTTCCTCTTTTCTATGTGGCTCCTTGTAAAAAGGAAGTTTCCATTTTCTTTGTAGCCACCCTTTAAATACCGGAACATGGTGATAAGGTCTCCCCTAAACCTTCTTTTCTCAAGGCTGAACAAACCTAGTTCTCTCAGCCTTTCCTCAGACAGGCTTCCCAGTTCTTTGATCATCTTTGTGGCCCTTCTCTGGACCCTCTCCAGCCTGTCCACATCTTTTTCTTATAGCGGGGACCAACACTGAACACAGTAGAGCAGCACTGACTCCAGCACAAGCACTTTGCTGAACTGGATCTGAAAGAGGAAGGTCTAAGGCTTTGCTGGGGTTAATGACTCCTGGAGAGGTAGGGAAAAGATGCTAGCCTAGAAATGGGTTTAAGCAGCCAAGCAAATAACTATATTGCCTTGAATTAAAAGCTGGCAAGCTTGCGACAAAAAGCTTTCAACTGACAACCAGCTTTCTCTGCTAACCACTGGACAGCGGATAAATAAAAGCACCTGATTTCATAAAGTGTTGAAAGAGTCACCCTACAGGCATCACACATAATGAACTTTGCCAAAACTTTTCATGAGCTGTGTTTTTTTAGAGATGGTACATTGAGACTAAACAGGGCTTTACAGATATCAGGGTTAATGTAAGTAAGTTGCTAGACTTGGTGGTTTATTTTTGTCAGGACCTTTACCGTAGTTTCAAGAGTAAAATGTGATCTGTTGGCCTGTGCTGCACTAGCACTCATTTAACAAAGGGAGTCAGTCTTGAAAAGTACAAACAGAAAAAGTGATGGACCATTCACAGCTAAAATTATAAATATATAATTGTTAATATAAATTAAAAAAATTATAAATATATGTCATGTGACAGAGCCCTGGGACAGGCTGCCCAAGAGAGGTTGAGGCAACTCCATCTCTGGAGATGGTCAAAACCCACCTGG
>NW_010312239.1:34951-43845 GCF_000700745.2 Antrostomus carolinensis
AGGGAACCTGCTTTGGCAGGGGTGTTGGACTAGATGATCTCCTGAGGTCCCTTCCAACCCCCACCACTCTGTGATTCTGTAATAAACACCTTGCTGAATCAAAAAGCTTACTGAGCATGAGCTGAACCTATGATCTACCTTTCTTAAACTCATCCTCCTTTTAATGCACCAGAAACTAGTACAAGGTTCCAAATTAAGATTTCTGCAAGCAAGCAAAATAAAAGCTACCTTCCCATTCTGTTGGGCCCAGAGGGCACGCTCCACCTCAATACAGAGGAAACACTTGTAGCCGGTGTTACAAGCCTGTCCCCGCCTGGAAAAGAAATGTCCTCTCAGACAAAACTGCACAGGGAACGCAACATCCATCCGTGTATGGGAACTGGAAGACCCCAAAAAATTAAAACCCAAGGAGTCTTCCCATCACAACTGATGCATTGCCTTCTAGCAGGAGTTTTAACTACACTGATAAACACACGCCTTTGTGAAGGAAAAGGTGGTATGAAACAATGTGGTGTTCATATCAAGACTGTCTTCAATTCACTGCTTCCAAGTTAGTGTCTCCATCCAGCAATCCTCAGTTAGACACACTACTCAGCTTATCTCAAGGCCCAAGACTTCTCCTCAGTTTTACATTCTGTATTCTAGTGATGTGGACAAGAGCCTGCCAGGAACATTATTATTAGATGGTCACCATTAGAACTAACAATGTTCTAGCCATTCTTGGTAACTATTGAAATACAACTATCACCTACTGTCTGTTCTTAAAACATGTAAAACAACTTTAAATGCTAATCAAAATGCATAATGCTACGAAAGCAACACACGGAGCATCAGTGAAATTGCCACAATATTATGTATTCCTTGGCCTGAAATAAACCTTAAATAAACAGCTGAATTTAGACATAGCTCTCAAGTTGTGATACTAAAAAAAAAAATTAAAAAAAAGCCTCCAGCTCACTGTGGAGTAGTAAATGCGATGGTTCTTAAGTCTAGACTACAGTATGGCAAATAAAAGACTACCAGCAGTAAAGGCAGATGCCTGGTATGTCTGCCAAAAGGGTGTGCACGTGCTAGTAGACTATCTTTAGCAAAGAACAAGACATGCAATATAGAGCTAAAACACTTCTCTGGCTTCCAGAGCTGTTGCTAACCATATGGGAAATACAGTATAAGTGATAGCTAACATATGCCCTGTCATTCATGAAATACCAAGGGATCAAAGAACATTTTTCATATAGACATAAAGAAAATGAATCTGCACTACACCAAACCAAATATTTATCTTGGCAAATCATACCTTCTAGAAAAAAATTTGCAATACAGTTAAATATTTTAAGAAATACTGCAACACAAATGCTGAGAATATCTTTGTAGGGAATTCCTGACAAAATGGATGAGCTGTGCATTTATCAATGCAACAAACATGAATTAAGAGTTTTTACAGAAGCATTAAATAGAAAGTTTGAATTAACCAAAGGAAAGCTAGCTGTTCACTTGATGGTGAATCTTCTTTTTTTTCTCTGATCAAATAAGCCAAAAATTCCAAGCAACACAGTTTGTGAAGAAGTGTAGGCTACATAAAATGAAGACCTCTAATACAAGTTAGAACTGAGGCTTTCTGGGTAACTTCTCATGACAAGTTGGTAAGACTCAAACATTGCTGCTGTGCAATAATATTTGCTCATTGTTTTTATTGTATTAAAAGCTCCTGGATTCTGCCCCTCTTCAAAGCAGAGCCACAGTCTGTTTCTCACATGGCAGGGCAGGCAAGGAGGGCATCTTTCTGGGACACAGGACAGGGGCTAGTAGACTCTTGACCCACACTCCTAATTGACTGAGCTAAACAGTTTTACAAGTCTGACATTTAACCAGTGGAAAAGTTTATTATTAAGTAATTATTTAAAAGCAGTTTATGAAGACTTCAACAGCCAACTCCTAGGTTTATCACATGTTCAGAGAAACACTTCAGCATATGAGTTTTACTGCAGCTACTATTTAAATCAATCAAGTTCAAACCACCAGCAGTAAAAGTCACAGGACTGAAAATGCACACTTTCTACTCATACCTCCCAAAACAGAATTCTTGTCATTCTCCAAAACAACCATGATTTTAAACAGCTGTCTCTAGACAGATGCTAATAAAGCCTATGTACAAAGTTGGGGTTATACTCTGGCACATAGGTAGACACAATTTAAACCATCTAGAGCACCCTGAAGTATGTGAAGGTTCCCAGACAGGCAAACCAAGCAGGTATGGCCCTTCGCAAACACACGGCAGGAACCCTGACTTCCTTCCCCCAGGCTATTCAAAATGTTCAAATTATTATTTTTCATCTTGCATTAACTACTGCAAACATTGTAAATAAATTATTATTTTTAAAATCCCCAGCTGTAGCTAAAATAGCTTATTACGACAATTTACTGAGTGTTAGCATCTCGTAGTTGCCAATATCTTAACTGTTTTCCTAAGAAATTACAGTCTCAGCAAGCATCATAAAGCATGCCAAGGCCCCAGCTGGCAAAAGGATGCTTGTTTATTTTTGTGAAGGTTATGGCTCTGTTTTGTGGTTATATTAAAAAAAATAGAGAGAGAGAGAGAGAAATTCAGTTTAAAAACTTAACTTCTTTGCAAAAAGTGGTGAGCAGTTTCATTGTACAAGCAGATCCACAAGCAGCAGCAGGCACACCCAGACCTCAGTCTGGGCCTTATTTAATTCCTAAGTTAAAGTTATCACAAGGCTCACTTACAGAATCAGCACCAAGCTTGAGTAAAAGGCAGCACCTTGCCACACTGGCACAGGATGAGCTGGAAATCAACAGCTGGCAGTTCTGTTCATTGCTCCACACAGAAGAAACCACCCTGCACCAGAGCATTTGGCTTTTGCCGTAAGCACCTGACCAGGACAGGACATCTGCAGGACAGGACATCTGCAGGACAGGAAGACTTAAGAGGGTAGGTACTCTTCCTGCAGTAAATAACATTCTCCAAACCTGCTTTCTGCCATTCTCACGTGCTTCACAGCTCTGAGGCTTCATCTGAACCAGTAAGCTCAGTGAGGGACACAGTTAACTTATTCAAGCAAGTATCTCCATTACTTTCCACACATTCATTCTCAAATGTATTTACCTACATATTTTGGCATATGCTTGAACAGTATCATCCATTAAGAGAAACTATTAAGCAAAGTATTAAGAGGAAGACAAGGCTATGGATTCACAGACGAGTTAAGAAAGGGAATGTCAGCATATGTAATACACATCATGTGTGAAAGGAAAACCAGTAAGAATTTAGGTTATTTTCATGTTGGAAGTATGTTTCAACAAAGTCAGGGTCAAAAAGCCCTGGAGTTAATTACTGGAAAGCATGGATTTGTGTTTAGCAAATATAAAGTAGAAGCCAAATACATCATTTTTGATGCAAAAAAAGTAAGAGAACCATTTAGAAGTCCAAAAAGTTTTTGTTTTTTCTTTTCCTTTACAGGCCACTTGGGAGACCATGTTTAGAGCACTGTGTTTAGTCCTGGGCATTTGGCCAGATGACATTCACATTCTGGAGCTGGTGGAGAGAGGATCAAGAATAGCTTTTTTTTTGAGACAAGTCCCTAAAATAAAGTTGTTCCTGCCTCTAAGACTGTATACATGAGACTGGGGGAGACAACTGTTTGCATCTCTCACCAGAGCCAATTTGCAGTGCTCCACTGGTTGTAATGGAGCAACAGTAATTTGCAGCTAAGGATTTGTACCTCAGTTTTTAAATACCATACAAAATGATTCAGTGCTTTCCGATGTCTCAGAAGTCAGGAAGACATCAGCTTATGTGCAAAGCAGTGTTTTGACTCTTCAGAGACAAGTCACAGGTAAGACATCTTCCAAGAATTTTCATTGACAAGGCTATCTTAGAAACCCTGTTCCAAGATCAGGAGGAAAAATGCATTTCCTTTGTCTCATCCTATCCTCTTGTTATATATAACCTTCACAGATCAGAATCCCATGGTGCACCATCGTTAACAGTCTTTTCACACAACACCCAACACAAATGGGTTCACTAATTCCAAATCATATATGGTAATTACAAAGTACTGTTATCCCTGCCAGAGGGCTGGTAGGACTCCAACAACTTCTTTGTGCTACTTCCACTCTATCATGGTAAGATCTTCTCCCATATTTACACTGCTGGCAGAATCCCTACCAGCTTCAGAAGAACAAAACAGCATTACTGCTCAGTAATTTTCAACTGACCTAACTGTTTAGAACAGCACTTCAAAAAAATCAAACAAACAAAAAACCAGAATGAATCTGAGAGAATGTGACTGCAGCTTCACAATTTCTTTTCCTTCATGTGTAATTTCTCTCTGCTGATTTCAAGGCAGAAAAACAAAACCACCAAAAATCCACACTTGCTTTATCAGTCACCTTCTTTTCAAAGAACTGCAGTACAGATTACTATTTTCAAATAATGAGAAATCAAACTAACTTAGACTGAATAGCAAACAAAAAAAAATCCCCAACTTCTCCTATGCACACAACAAATGGATACACTATCAGTCTTGCAATTACAACACAATCGATTTTAGTCACTTTTCTTAGACAACACATTTAAATCTTTCTGCAAACTTTCAATAAATGATATGCTAGAAAAAAAAACCCAAAATGGACAGAAATATGGGTTTAGCCATCCTGCAACATTTTCCATTTTATTTAAGTTAAGCATGGGCTTTACATACAAAGGCTCATAAAAGCTACAAAAAGCGACAAAAAGTTACAACGGTAAGACCAAGCTCTTGGGCCTGATTGAGCATTCACAACTAACAGCATAAATTCCAGAGCAATTCCCTTGAAGTTAATAGAGTAAGTATAAAACTTACTGTCAAGAGAGAACTAGGTCTGCCCTCCTTCAGCTGAAGGACAATCGTGACAAACAACGGACTTTCCAAGCATGAGAGATCCTGGGAATGCTGAGCTACATTATTCTGCTTTTTGGGGTTTTTTTGCCTGAAAACTTTAGGCAACAACTCTTGGCTGAAAAAAAAACGCAGTTACTAACACTTCTATGCCAAGACTCCTGCCCTGCTTCCTCCACCTCCTCGGGCACCGGGTGTGGGTTTTGGAGTAATCCCTCTACCCATGGCTGAGCTCCTCTCTCAGTCATCAGCCTCTTCACCAACCTCCTCCTCCTCACCCAGCTCCTGCCTGGTAGGTTCTTCATCACCTTTCATTTCTTCAGCAGCGTTTCAGAACAAGGCAGCAGACAAACGACTGCACCTGTTTGTCTTGGTCCATCTACAAGAGGCCCTCTAAGCCAAATTAAATCAGGCTGGGTTACAGAACAGAATGTCTCCCCTGCCAGGTAAGCACCACATGGGGCCCAGACCAAAAGCAGGATCAGACCACGCAAGTACTTCAGACTCTACAGCCAAGAATGTGAAGCGGTAGCAGTCACCCTTCCACAAACAAATCATGTTGCTGCTCACAGCAGCTAAGAGACAAAGAAAATTCCATGTCCCTGCCAACCTTTTCTCCTTGTCCTGCTCAAACTGCAAACACTCAGACTCCTGAACAAGTATGGTAGGCTGAACCAGCGTGCCTGGGGATTGGGTAACTGCAGGTGGTAGAGTATCAGATAAAACTAATGACCATAAGTAGACCTACTCTAGGTCATAAGCAACATAAACCCTCAGAAGTGGACGTCGGATCCTTTCCAGCTTTCAGTTATGTGCTCCATAAGAAGATATGGGATCACTGTGTTGCATTCAGTGTCTTGCTGTAGTATTTTATGTCAGGAATAATTTGTCATGTATTAGAAATTAGAGCCTCATATCCAACCAGTTCCTACCGCATCACCTCTGTGTTTTGTTACACAATGACTCAATTTAACATAGGGTGCCAAATATGTAGTGACACTTCCATCCCCTCTCCTGATACACACTACCAATTGAATTATAAGTGACTTGAACAAAACAAACTGTTTAACTGGCAACACTTGACTCTACTTAGCATTCTCCTCAAGCAACTCTTAAGTAAGGAATTTTAGAGGGTTTTTTTCTAAGACACATCTTGATAAAGCTCCAATTACAGATTAGAGCTACATAAACTTCTTATTTTCGAGATCCGAATGGTATGAAAAGTATTTAGAGCTACAGGCAAGTCCTGCACAACCACGGAGCCTGCAATACACATGACCACAGAACCAGTTTTCTGAATGTTGCTCCACTCCCTGCTCGGAGTCACTACATCTGGAAGGGAAAAGCATGATTTTGCTGTCGAGTCCCTTTCAGCTCCTGATCCAGAGCTACTCAGTCATCCCACATGGCTAATAAGCTGTGACTGTGGTTTGGTAATGTGTTAAGAAAAGGACTGAGACCATACCTACTTCATATAGTACTCTATCAATTCCCTCCTGCTGATGGGAGATGAATTACATTACTTATCACTCTGATGTGACAGCCACATTATTCTAGTAGATAACAGAAGCTCTTTAATTGCTACATTGACAATATTGGCAGCACTATTCCGCATTTTTAAAATAAAAATTAGTAGCTATCTTGTGAAAAATTCAGTCACCATACTATTCATTCAGTGCCTTAGTAACTACTATGTTTGATCCACCTTTAGAAACAATCCAAAAGTGCCCCCAAGCCCTAAATAAAAGAGTTTTTTGTCCTCTACATTAGACATACTTGAGAGCAACAGGAGCTAACTTTCCTGGTCCTGTTAGCCACGCACCAAAACCCTCACACACTATATGCTTCAGCAAGCTACAGAGGGGGACACTGGAGAAGAATTTCACACAGACACCATGACCACACCTCCCAGTGGGGCCTCAGAGCTGGAGGAAGGGACACAGAGTTGGCTGGTGGTGCAACAGGGTGACAGAGCAATCTGCTGAAATCAGCCACCAGAGCACCTGACAAACCTTATCCAGCTGTGCCAGGAGCACAGGCTGCCAGCAGACCCCTGCCCAGCAGAACCTCATACCACCCAAGCCCTGACACAAGGGAATCTGAACTTCTGAAAAAAGAAAAGAATCAACCAACAGACCACAGTTGGGCAATGTGTGCTCTGAATAGCAGAGATTATGCATTCCTGGGTTTGCACCTTGTTCAGCAAAAACATTTCTCAAGCCACCAGAAGTTTTTCAAGAAGCTTCGAAATCCTGAAGCTTAACAGGATCAGTTTGTCAGCACTGACTAATATTTACACTAGCTGTCCTTTTAAAGCCTTAGCTGGAGTGTAAACCCATGTCACAGCTACTGCAGAACCAAGTGTTGACAGACTGACCTACCAGGCACACCCCACCCTGGAAGCCTATTTCCAACAGTACTGTCTGATCCCAAACCTGGTGAGGGGCAAAACCAAACAACAAATCCAAACATTTACAAGTTTACCAAATATAAACACACCAAAATCTACAGAAATCCCTCGAAGAAAAATGTCAGCCTCAAAACCCATTTGGTGAGTGCAGTCCTAGCAACATACAGGAATCCTGTTCCACACAGCTGTTCCATCATCATTTTCAGAAGTCAATATTGCTGATATTCTTTGTAATTACCACTTAATGTTTTTAATTAACACAAAGAATGAGGCAGTGGATTGAATACAAATCCTCTTAATGAAATTAAATGCATCCTAGGATTACATATGGTAAAACACAGGGGACTGTTCCACACAAATGTCTTCAGAATCACGACAGTTTCCTTGCATAGATAGCTATGCCATTAACAGACAACTGTATTTACCATTTATTATTCCTGCTCATCTAATTAAATATTCAGGTCCCAAGTAAGCTATTAACAGTTAAATATTTTTAGAGTGAAACAGATCCAAAACTAATGAAAACTTAACATAGCTCTGGCTTGAAGAAAGGCAAGAGCTTGGTTCCACAGCTATACTGGCATATTTTATCCCAGCAAAACACAGAATTACTCACAGAGTCAGCACAGACATAGCTGAATTGAAGACAGAGTTGCTGCAGAGTGATAGAGTCCTCGGCTCCGCATCCCTGCCAGTTTAACCACTGGCTCATCACTTAACAGCCTACACCTGGGCAAACAAGCACTTCTGCAAATACAATTAACTCCAGTCACTTGACGAGTCCCTCGGCTGTTCCCCATAAGCTATGTTCTAATGGAGAAAGGGCACTCCTGCAAGCACTGTCCTGTTTACCCCAGGGGCTTTTGCAGGCACAGAAATACCAGGTGAAAATCATGTTTTGTTCAATCCTCATCAACACAGTCGTGCTGGCAAAGGCACATAAAGACCTTCCTTATTTAAAAGGGCTTAAAGAGTTACATTTTATGAAATAAGTAAATAAATGAGAGTTGAGCAGCTTGGAAGGATGGGAAGACAAAGGAATGAAGCTAACGGAAGAATAAATCTTCTGCTTTTCTACATCTATCAAATCAGACTGGTGTGATTCAAAATAAACTTTTACCATAAGGTTTATAAGGAAACATTTAACAAGATTAACTGGCAAGACATACATTGTATCCTGTCTTTTGGGCCCCACGAATCATAGAATGGTCTGGGTTGGAGGGGATCTTAAAGATCATCCAGTTCCAACCCCCCTACCATGAGCAGGGACACCTTCCACTAGACCAGGTTGCTCAAAGCCTCATCCAACCTGGCCTTGAAACAGGAACCCTTATTCCAGTCAGAAAAGAGATGCAGATGCCCAGTCTGAGAACTCGCTCTTCATTAAGCCTGGATAATACTCTTCACAGCCCGCACCGCTGTAGGGCCCACAGGCCCCAGCGAGGTGAGCACCGCGCTTCACACAGGTGCGAAGCTTCTCCTTCCAAGCCTGTGTGACTAGTGACACCCAAGGGAAGGGCAGGAGGAGGGAGCCCGGCTGGACGGCGCGGCTGGAAGCACACGAGGAGGGTCCCCAGGCCGGC
>NW_010312240.1:0-910 GCF_000700745.2 Antrostomus carolinensis
ATAAAATATATATTAAAATATAAATATATTTAATATATTTTATTTAAATATAAACATTTTTAAAATATCTTTATTTAAAACCCAATCAGCTGATGCTCCAGGAAGTGGTATTTGTTCCTCTACAATGGGCACCTCTCCGTCTGGGTCAGCAGTGCCCTGAAATAAGGTGTTCTCAGGAAATCTGTGTTTCCAATCATGCTAAAAAGCAGGAGTGATGTGGCACCAACTGCAGAGCTGTAGGTGCAGCCTGGGAGAAGGGAGGGTTGTGGATTGGGCACGTTGGCTCTAGCGAGGTTCTTTGCTCCCTGTCTTCACTGCCACGGGTGGTTAAGCAGCTCGAGATGCCTTCACTCCTGTGCTTTATAAAATTAAGAGTGGTTAATTGAAGCCAGGGTGCTGTGAAATGGGCAGTTTCCAAATATTGATGGCAGTCTTTGCTTGGAAGACTTTGCCTCCCTGGGGGACTGAATCCAACCAGGGGAGAAGCTCCGCAGTGGGGAATCCCTGCTCCAGTGATGGGGAGATGGGGACATGGGGAGATGGGGAGATGGGAAGATGGGGAGATGGGGACATGAGGAGATTGGGAGATGGGGAGATTGGGAGATGGTGAGATGGGGAGATGGCAAGATGGGGACAGGGGTAGATGGCAATATGGGGACATGGGGACATGGGGAGATAGGGAGATGGGGACATGGGGAGATAGGGACAGGGGCTGCCATAGAAATCTGCCTCTGGCAGCTGGCGGTGAACCTCAGGAGGGAGCAGAGCCCAAGGTCTGCAGGCCCAGGCAGTATTTGGGTGGGGGGAATGAACAACCACAGGATGGAGGGGGGGTACATGGAGGGGAAGAGAGGGAGCATGGTGAGAGTGAACCTCTTATCTGCTTCCTCGCGGCCCTGGCTGCCTCCTT
>NW_010312240.1:955-4297 GCF_000700745.2 Antrostomus carolinensis
TGCTTCCTTCCACCACTGCCTCGTGGCCTTTCCATGCCCACCAGCACTCAACAGCCCTCCCAGACCCCACTCTGCCAGGGTTTGTTCCTCCTTTCTCCCTGTTTTAAGAGAAACCAGCTCTAAGGCAAATCCTTTCTCATTTGCTCCTCCACTTGCCTTCCTCCCCGTTCCTCATCAAACTCAGAAATAATTAATTTCTTTTAGAGCAGCTATCTGGGGTGTACCAAACGGGTGCGGAGCATTCGCTCTCACCTGGGGAACACCACGGTGTCCGCTAACGAGCACCCCACAAGGGTCAGAGCATCATGCCAGAGCATCGTGTCACAGCATCACAGAAGGGTCAGGGTTGGAAGGGACCTCTGGAGATGATCCAGTCCAACCCCCCTGCCAAAGCAGGTTCATCTTGAGCAGGTTGCACAGGGTCATATCCAGGTGGGCTTGAACATCTCCAGAGATGGAGACTCCACACCCTCTCTGGGCAGCCTGTCCCAGAGCTCTGGCACCCTCACAGTGAAGAAGTTTTTCTTCATGTTTAAGTGGAACCTCCTGTGTTCCAGCTTGTGCCAGTTGCCCCTTGTCCTATCTCTGGCCACCACTGCAGTCTGGCCCCATCCTCTCAACACCCACCCTTTAGATAGCAATAAACATTGATAAGGTCCCCAATAATAATGTCCCCAGTAAATAATGTCCCTCCTACGGGCTCTCTGGGCTGAAAAGGGTTAATGCAGAGCAGAAATTAAGGAGAAGAGATGGAATTGTCAGCCTTAAAACCTGCAGAGGCTGATGACATAAAAAAAGGAGCTGGTGCTGGGGTTGGGAGCCCTGAGAGCGCGGGACCCGCTGCGAGCTGAGCTGTTGCCATTTCTTATAAATGCCTCTCTTACAGAAAGGAAGTTTGGTGGAAGCACATGCAGGAGAATGAATAATGTCAGAGATGTTGAAACTCTGCCCAGATGGCATGAGGTAATACTAGTCGAGTGCTCTGCTCCGCGGGCTACAACAAATATATCCTGGGATGGGCCGGTTACCGTTTCCTGGAATTGGAGAGACCTATCTCAGGACCCCAAATCCATCCAGTTCTCCCCACTGGTGACACGGTGGATTTTTAAACTCAACCAAAAGGAGATTCTGGGCTTGGTTTGGTGGGGGGGGGGGGAAGGAAATTCCAAGAATTTGACTTGTGCCCCTGGACTTTCCCCACTCCTTACTTTTCTCTCAACCTTTCATGAGGACATTGACCTTTCATGAACTATTTGCCAAGTCCTGGGAGCTTCAGGCACCTGGCAGCTGGGATGAGTTTGCCTAACGAGGGTGCAGACCTGACAAAGGTCAGGGAGACTTGGTCTTCTCCTGGTGTATGGGGGAGGATGGGAGCCAGCAGCTGCAGCCTTCCCCACCCCGAGCTGCTCTGCCTGCATGGCCAAGGGCAGCAGTGGGGCAGCAGCTGAGGTCGAATGGGGAATCCCTTCATTTTTACCCTGCTGAAGTGCCACCAGTGCAGCTGGGGCTGACATCAGGAGAAAAAAAAGGTGAGTTGTGTATTAAAGATTTTTTTTTTTAATATGCCCTTGGAGTATCTGCCTGAAGGTCAAAGGTCTGGATGAACCCACTTGCCCAACCAACCATCTGAAGAGCAGGAGTTAAACCAAAGGGAGCTAGAGCCTGAAGGGTATGTGGGCTGCCCAGGGAGGTGGTGGAGTCCCCATCCCTGGAGGGATTTAACAGACGGGTAGATGAGGTGCTCAGAGATCTGGTTTAGCAGTGGACAGGTTCAGTTGGACTCGATGATCTCAAAGGTCTTTTCCAACCAAACAGTTCCATGATTCTTGCCTGGCTCCGAGCTGGGAAGGTCTTTTCTTTCCTGGACTGATGGGAAAAGGTGCCAAAGTTCCCAGGCACTGGAAGGGGATAGACAGGCCAGCCGAGCCAGGGGCTGCCCGGGCAGCATGGGGCTGTGCCTCCAGCCCATCGCAGGTGTTGGCAGGGTCCAGCTCATGGTGATGGGGCGGGGGGTTCATTGGGGCCACCACGCAAATCCTGCAAGTGCCTACCACCTCCTGCCTGCACCCAAACCTGGTAGTTGGAGTGGGCCAGAGGACCTGTGAGGATGGAGGCAGGAGACCCTGGGAACTCACTGTAGCTCTCCAGGAAAACATGTCTGGGTCTGGAGGCTGCAGCTCAGTGACCTGTGAGTGCTTCACCTCTGCTCTGCTTCAGGAAGAGCATGGGTGACCTCTGCTCTGGTCAAAATGCTCCATCCCATCCTCCTGCAAAGGAGCTGCCATACAGGAAGCTCTTGGAGATGGTGAAAGCCCTGCTGGGTTTGTCACATTAGCGCCGTTGGGAGTCACAGGAGGGGAGAGCAAAGGCAGGACACGCCGGGAAGGTGGCTTGTCCCCATCCTGCTGTCCCAGCCAGGGCAGCTCCCGCAGGTGGGTGGCGGAACGGGAGCTCCAGTTGTGCTGCCAGAGCTGGTCCTGGGCACTGGGAGGGGACCGAGGCAGGTTGGTGTTGGGGACCTCATAGGGTGACCACAGCAAATGGTGAAAACCTTGTGCTGCAAGAAACAGACGTTAAAACATCGGAGTCTCATTCCTGACTTGGGAATTTTCCTTTTAATAAGGACTAATTATTCCTTATTAAATAATAATTATTCCTTATTAGCAAGCTGGTCTAGTGGAAGGTGTCCCTGTCACTGCAGGGGGGTTGGACTAGATGACCTTGAAAGGTCCCTTCACCCCAAACCAGCCCATGATTCCTTGGTTTTTTAATGACTATTTCTTGGCTGTTATCCTTGATGCCGACTGCAAACCCCTGTCCAAGCACAGGCCACAGCAGCCTGATCATAACACCATTTCCATCAATAAAAGGATGATTTGGTGATTTAAAACCACTCGAGGTGGTTTCAGCAGCACAGTTGGCACAGCCCACCCACCACGCTGCTGCTGTGCTGTGCTGGGTGGGACCACCCACGGCTGTCACCTCTGGGTGCTGCTTTAGCTGCTCTGAAGTGGGTGACCCCCCTGGAAAGGGAAAAGCTGTTCCATGCCCAGCTGGACACTGGGGAGCTCCTCGCTGGGGTGACGGTGGTGGGTCTGCAGCAGGGGAAGGACCCCCGGTGTCCTTGTCCTCATCACCCTGAGCAGCACCCACCAGGGGAGGGGACACCCCACAGGGAATGGCTGTGCCACGCAGACCCCTGTGGCCTTCCCTGTTCAAATATGTCACCTTCCCTGTCAGATGGGTGTGATTTCTTCTGAAAGAAACACTGATATTTTATTATTATTATTATTATTAAATGTTTTAAATTTCTTATTTTTAATTTTTATTTTATATTATTTT
>NW_010312241.1:0-35347 GCF_000700745.2 Antrostomus carolinensis
GAGCAGGAGGGAGTGCGGGTGAGGTGAGGGCGAGGTGAGGATGAAGGTGAAGATGAAAGTAACGGTGAGGCGCGGGCGAGGTGAAGTGCGGAGGCGGGCGAGCGAGCGGGCGGGACAGCGCTGCAGCAGGAGCGGCGCTTCCCGCCCAGCCGCCGTGAGGAAAGGCGGCGTGTGAGGCGGCTGGAGGGGCTCTGCCCCGCTCCCCCTGCACCACCCGAATGCCTCGTCAGGCCACAGGGAAGGGAAGACAACCCCCTCTATTTTTATTTTTTTTTTTCCATGTGAGGAAAGCAACTAAAGTGGGCTTGAAAATTAGATGGCGATTAAGTCAAACTAAAAGTATTAAATGTTTCGAGAGGGGTACCCACCTTGTGGATACTTCAGCAAAAATAGCTGAATGCATAACTGTGAAGTGACCTCAAGCGTGACACAATTATCATTACAACTGTAATTGTTCTGTGTCTTTCTCCTCAAGCTCCACGCCAAGAGGGGCAGAAGGCTGTGGCATTGGACAAGTGCTTTTGGAATTATTTTTAAAACGGTACAATACGATTGGAGACCCTCCTCAGCGCAAACATCCCTGAAGTGAAGGGCAGCACTTAGCTGACACGTTGATCAATAGCGGTGGGAAATACTTTGGCTATTCAGAGATACCCTGTTTAAGTATGTAGATATTTTTTCAGGATGTGGATATAAACAAATCCCTGCTGAAGTGACAACTTTTCATTAAGATACTGCCATGTAAATGGTATAAATTGTAATACTTACCCAGAGCTGGGGTCCTAAGGTGGCACTGTCAGCTAGGAAAAATACTGTAAACAGCATTGTCAATTTATGGCTCAGAGATGAGCATTTCAGTGATTCTTTTTTTTGTATGTAAGTAGGCTACATTCTACCTAGGCCTGTTCATTATGCAGGAAGCAGAGAAGATAAATATAATACTTAAAAGCATAACAGATTTTAATTAGAAACATAATAGTTGTATTAGTGTAGTTAATAAGATGGATGGCTTTGCATTTTCAGCCAAGAAATCTGAGATGTATACAAATGTCCTGAAATCCTGTGTCATAAATGATTTAAAAATTCAAATGCCAACTCGGTGCCCAGTATGAGCCTGTACATCTACAGCTCTTAAGATACTGTTGATGGGTTCTTTGTGCTTGGAGATTGAGTATTAAAAGTAATGAGAGATGGTTAACTTGAAATTATTAGGAAGGTTAAGGATGAGGAATTAATTTTTGTACTTAAACAAAGCTAGTAGTATGCTAACTGGAAAGTCTCTATCTTCTATAGACAGAACATCAAATCAGTTTGAAAACCTGCAGAGATCTCACTTTGCCTTAAAAATCCCCTGTAAAACCAACACATTGTTTTCTCCTTCTGTGTATCTAGTCATTATTGGATGACTGAAAAAAAAGTTCGTTGCTCACATAAGTTATAAGAGAGTAAGCGTGGGCTGGATTTTATTCTCACTATCATTAGTAGAATGCTAGCTACATTGTAATTAAAATATTCATTACAATTGTGCAGTCTTATTAAGAAGATCATTTACACCTTGAAGTGGTAGGAAATGCTGACTAAAAGAATGATGAGACCGTATTAGTTTGAATGTCGCATTTCAATTTGAATGTTACAGCTGACAGAAAAATACATGTTATTCTTATCTCATATAGAAATTCTTGAAAGAAAAATCTAGTCTTAATCTGGTTGTAGTGATGGAAATTTCATAGATAAGACAATCTAAGGATACAAGAGAAGCAAAGCTTATCTGAAAGCTGATAAACCTTGAAGAAGCAGATAAGCTTTCAGAGTTCTTTACCTTGTAAAAGCACTCTCTATTAGAGTCCCAAAACATTGATTTTAATTTTTACAGTAGCAGGTTTGGAATATAAATTTATTTTAAGTATCTATATACAAAAGAGTTAAGAAATGTGCCAGCAATACATTGCACAAAGACTTATGGTGGAGCCTGGTTGTATATTAAAATCTTTATTCAACTTATTTTAAAGCCTGTGATGTGATTCCTGTTCTTAATTCAGTAGGAACTCCTAAATCTACTTAAATTTGCAAAATAATTACAGTTATTCCAGATTTAGCTCTATAGTTTTCAATTATTATACTCTTTCAGTCTGGGAGTTACAATTTAACTTTTGTACATTTTTTATATCATCATCCATATTTCTTGATGTGCATTACAGAGACAAAAAATTGATATTAATTAAGAAACTTTATCCTCTGATTTTAATTGCCATTATTTCTGTTTCTCTTATACCTGTTCCTTCTTAGTGCTACTCCATTATATATTGACTTTCAGAACATCTTACTGTAAGCACTTGTGTTTTATATAGCTAAAAGAGTAAAAAGACCCTGTCTTTCTTGCCTTTCAGATGAACAGCCTGTTTCTAACAGGAGTCAATCAGCAGGTTCCAGATTAGGGTAAGCATCCAGACATCCCACTGTTGGCTCTGAGGCCTGTGTGGAACCATAAGCTGAGCTAAATCCAAAATTTATTCAGTAGATATCCCTGCAACAGAGGCAGTTCTCAATGCAAACTCGTTCTGTCTGACCAGGTACACTCTCCTTCTCTACAGAAAGCTGAAAGCTGTTTACAATTTTTTGAACCTAGCATGCATTTTTAAAATAATTAATTCCTATTAGATTACTTCAAGTCAATATAGTTGTTTCACAGTTTTTTTTTTCAGTACAAAACCAAGCAGAACCATAGTAATTTCTTAATTTTATTTGCTTAGGTAACTTGACTGCAGACTTTACCACAGAACAAACTCTATAATCTCTCTATTGCTTACAGTCCCTGATGCCCCTGCCTTTTCTGAAGCCTGTCACCACAATGACCTTCCAGTGCACTTCTTGGCTCAGAAGAACAGATTCCTCTTTCAGACAGCATTAAATTACAATATTATGTGTGACTGCTGCACTTGAACGGATGTGTAGTTGGCACAAACTCCACTCATGATAGTATGTTTATACTATGACAGTGATGTGTCTGAAAGGTAGACTACGGACCCTGAGAAGGTGGAATTTAATGCCAGCGTGTGTGACCTAATCTTGGCCCGTGCTATGGTGTTTTTAGGTGGAGAGCAGGCTGTTGTCAGCAGTGGGAGACTGGCTGCAGCTTAGAGGATGCCACTGAGGCAGTTGCACAGTGGGAGCTCCCAACAGTAGCTAAGAATAAGAGAGTGTAATTGTGGCATAAAGCTATTTTCATCCTAAATTGTGCCTCTCATTTTTTTCAGTAGAATATATATGAGATTCCAGGTAGTGCAAAGCAAGATTGTACAGCATTATCTACTTCTGCTGATTTTAGATTTGATTTCAGTAAGTCTGTCACTAGAACAGGCATTGCGGAACCTTATCTTCCTTTCCTTTGTCGTGAGCACACATCTCTTTAGTGCTCGTTGCCACTAGGTGCCATCCTTTTCAAACTCTCACCTGCATCACTCAGTCTTGGCTGAGCTCACAGAGGGAGGAGAAATTTAGGTCTGACTCAAAAGACTCTTTGGAATTACAAAAATGCCCTTTTAAAAGTCTTGGCTATGCTTAAGTTACTTCAGATAATGACATTTTCCTGCAATAATGTGAGGAAAAAGAAACCACACCTCTACCTGGCATGGCTGTGCTGATGAACAAGCAAAAATACTCCTTTTTTGATGTAGCTTTTTTTTTTCAGCAATGCTGTATAAGATACATTGTCTGGCAAAAAGAAAAAAATAATCTTACTAGAATAAATGACAATTCTATTAGTCCTGTAATGGCCGCATCAGCAACTTTTGAGGGTAGATTAGGCCTTAATGGCACATTTTAAGCCTTCGATTGCTACCTGTTCCCCTTGCTGACTTTTATTCCAATAATTCATTAAAAAAATATTGATACACGTCATATTCTGTGCTTCTGTGGTATCTAATATGATTTGAGAACTTTTTATTACACAGTTCAGTTGGTAAAGTGGCAACATTCCAGAGACTGATACAGTACAACACTAACATTAAAACATGACATTAGATGACTGAACTCCATCTCTACTCTAATTTAATCTAAATCTTCCTGATTACTAAAGAAGGTTCCTTTTCTACAGTAGTTGTTCGTAATGTTTTATTCTGTTAATTTGTACAGTTAGTCGATTATAATCATAATATTAGTAAAGATTTATATTAACTAAGAGAATTAATGCAGGTCCTTCAGGCAAAAAAGCTACTGAAACAGACTTTCTTGCCATTTCAATCTATCATGTGTTTCATACATATCCCACTTTCTTTCTAGAAAGATAAAAAAAGGGATCATACCTGTTAAAGGCAAAAGAGTTCCTTACAAGTATGTCAGATGCAGTGACTCCAGAGGTTATTTTCTCCCTTCTCAAAAGTAAGAAAAAAGTGTCTGTGTGTGTTTCCTATCTATGCATTTATAATACATAATTCTGTGACTTCTGATCTACTAGGGCTTTTCTATACCCACATGAATGTATTTGTTGTATGTAATTGTTCTGGTTTCACTAAGGTAAAACCACCACAATAATGCAAAGCCTGTTTCTTCCTGTTACTTACTGTTTCTTCTGTAAACTCCATGTTATGTGAAGATCTATAAAGATAAATATATACAGTACCATCATAAAAAAAACCCAACAACAACAACAACAACAAAAAAAATCACCACTCAGAGGAATTTTCCTATCACACTTTACTGCACAATTGACCATCTACAAAAGGGGAAGTTTTCACATTTCTTTTAAGTGTCTTCATGACAGGCTAGCTTGACTGGTGGCAGAAAACTATGGGTCTAAGTGAGTGTGGTAATAACCTGACAGTCATTTAGGACTAACTTGCATTTTCTGAAACAGTTTATCATGGTCATTCATTTGAGCTGCCAAAATAAAAAGAGGTAGATAATTTTGTTTTGGAAGAAACAGATGTTCATCATGTTTTCTCAGAAGAAGATTAATATCTTCACAGAATAAATAGCTTTTATTTTACTATGGATTATCAACAAGAAAGGGCTTGCTAGATTAAGCATGTGAAATATTTATAAGAAACTTGCAAGCAAACAAGTATTGCTGTTTCATTAGTCAGGACTATTTAGTGATGGCTTCCTGTACAAATACTGTTAGTGGTGTTCTACCAGGTTCGATGTGGAGCTGCTTTGTACTATTACTGTCAGATTTTAGGTTACTGCAAAAATAAGAATACTGTTAAAGTGAAGAATTCAGGCTAGAACAAAGTGGACTTGTACTGCCCCTATATAGTGCTTTTACATTTACTCATTTCTTGCAAACTTGTAATTCTAAGATTTTACTCTTAAAAAGAAAAAAAAAAAAACCCACCTTAAGTCAAAATTATCCAAATTTGCCTGACATTATGCCTGACAAGCCTGACCCTCTCACAGGATAAAATAAGCTTAATGCAGAAAAAAAATAAGCATATGCATGAATTCTATTAGTGCTCTCTGATACAGCTTATTCATGTAGAAAACTACTGGAGGGAAGAAATCACCAAGCATACAATTTCAATGTGAGATGCAAAAGAAAAAGAAGTGCAAGTAAAATCACTTCCCAGAAATATTCTAAGAAATAGATTTCCATCTGCAACATATCACAATCTCAGCACACAAAGATCTAATTAAATAGTCTTGCTAACTGTGTGTTGTTAGAACTGTGAGAGTATGTAACTCTGAGGTGAGGTGTGACTAGACCTTGCTGTCATTCTGGGATGTAGAGTCGCTAATAGCATTCATTTTTAGATGTTATGCCTGATGGGAAAGCCTCCAAGCACACAATATTGAGAAGTGAAAGGAAGATTGTGAAAAGCAGGGGATAATGATGGTTCCCTGAAGCAAGGGTGTGGAATTCTGAAAAAAAACAAAACATTTGGAATATTGGAGGTTCATTATATCTGAACTGTTGTGGTAGAAGTGTTATAGAACCACTGTGAAAAATTGTGAATGAGGACAGTTTCATAAGACTGTACTCAATTGTCTCGAAAAAATACTTCCTTACATTTCCTTTTCATTTGTTTTAGTTGAATAGTGAGTTCTGTGCATAATACCTGTATACATCAGAATAAAATAGATCAAAATGAGAGAGAGAGAAAAAATCTAAGGAGCTTCTCCTGCCAAAAACTATACACATGCTTCATTTTATAAATTAGTAGTAATTCAGACCCTTATTTAGCTTCATTAATATCTTTGATTAAATCCAGATAGGAATGTTTCCACACCCATGAGATAGCCTGAAGGCTAGCTGGATGTTTCGTGAATGTACTGAAATTGTTCAGAATCCTATTTGAAGACTGTTTTATATGTCTAGTTGTATATTTGTACACTTACTACAAATATGAAAACCATTTTTCGCTTTCAGGAAGAAAGCTTTTCTCATTACAATGTATATGACTATTAACGCTTTGCTATTTCAATCAGATTACTAGTACAATGAAAATTAATGTAATAGGATTTACTATAATTAGAGGCAAGTATACAGTAATCTTCTATGAAAAGAACACAAAAATGTTAATGGAGCTCATTACAGGGATATTGCTTGTGCTAATCAATTTTTTTTAAATCACACTAAGCCTGATTTTAATCAAATTTTTTAATTACTTTTTTTTAACAAAACTCTAATCAAACAATTCAACACAGAAGAGTTAGTAATAGTCAAGTATTACTCTTGTCTGGGACAGAGAGGAATGAAACTAAATACAAACAGAAAAAACTAAACGGCTACAAGCTACTCATTTCATTGTCCTGTCTGAATAAAAGATAAAATGAAAATGAAGAGCGTAAGTGATAAAATAGCGATAAACAAGACCTTTACAACATGGATGAAGGAATCAAATTTTAATTTACGGTTTTAAGCCTGTAAGTGCTCAGTATTTATCAATATTAATATGTACCAAATGTTCACGTAATTCTGGTGTAGGGAAACCTGCATTAAATTTTGGTGGAGATTGCAGATCTGTTTCCTAAGTGATTATACTGTTGTTCTAAACCTGTCTTTCGTAATATAGATCATAAAACTTAAGAAACACACAGTAAGCCTAGCAGGTAGTAATTAAAAAATGAAAAGCTAACAAAAATGATAGCTAAACCTAAAAAGAAAAGCTTTTATGAGTATCTGGGACTCTGCCTGGTGAAAGAATCAGCTTGAACACAACAGGTTGAAGGACTGGTTCCCACGATGTCACTTTTGCTAGCTGATGCCATACCCTAGTGACATGGTATCCTATTACATTGGAGACATTTGGTTAGATTCATCATATGGGTAGTAGTGGGTTACAGTTTGCATCTACAAATTTTTCAAAAATCCAATAAGACTATTTTCAAGAGGAAAAGCTATTCATGCTTTTAAGAGTCTGCAAGATCCAGTCTTTTAGTCACTGAATTTTTAATTTTAAGAAAATAGCAGAGGTAGCATTTGTAACGTTCCAGAGAGATAAAGCCCTCCCATTAAGTGTCCATGTGTTGGGAGGGGAATGGGAGGGAGGTATATATAAGAAATATTTATATGAGAGCTATAAAAATCAGCTTGAAGGAACTCTTGAGCCGAAGTTTAAAAAATGTTTTAATTTCTGAGAGCCTAACTTCAGACAACCTGTTATATGTCTGACTGGGTATCCCGAATTCTTCTTCAACTTTGAAACTACTGGTCCAAATGAATATAAAATATCTTTAATAAAACAATGTGATAAAAAATTTAAATATGTCCTTAAAATAATAAAAAATTGGATTACATTCTTTCAGGAATATGGAAATTATGCATGTAAAACATTTTTTCCCTTTAAGGGGATTATGCATGTAAAACATTTTTTCCTTCAAGACCATCTAATACAAAATAAAGAACAGATCTGTTAATTCCAGATACAGGTATTCTTTAATATCAAACTTATTTATTTATTTCATTGATTATATAAGGGATTTATAATCCTCTATCTTCATTTACTAACTGTTGTCAAGACTTTTCCAGACTCCAGTAAACAATAAAAATTCATGTGCAGATCAACAATCTTGCTACAAACCAGGTTTTTATAACAAATAAGCATTTTTCTGTCCTCTGCTTCAGAGAAAACACAATCAATTCTAGCTTCTCTTATACACTGCAGTTATTGCTACTTTTGGCATAGGTGATCTGGCTCCAAATTTGCTGCGAGTAGACTAATTTTTTTTTTAATTGTCCCAGCATAAAAATAAAACTGCCTTTACGGCATTCTTGATGTTACACTATCAAATTGCATAAGGCCTTATATCCTGGGAAAACACATGAATAGCAAAAGGGAATAAGGGGAGAATTAAACAACTTACTGTTCTTCCCTTAACACAGAGCATAAAGTTTTGGGTTTGGGTTGTGGGACATGATGTGTTTTGCTTGGTTGGTTTTAAGCAAAAGAATAAGGTAAAATAAATAATCACAGAATCATTTTGGTTGGAAAAGACCTTTAAGATCATCATATCCAACCATAAGATGCACTACTAAGATTTTGTCTGGTAAGGTAGATAGACTTAAATCACCTTTTGCTGTTATGGCAGTATATATAACGTTTTTCTAATCAGTTCAGCTTCTCTTGGTTGTTTTTAGACGTTAAAGTAACAGAAGTATGTACAATAGCATTGTACAAGATTTTATTCAACTAACTTAAAATTGATAATTGCATTAGTACTCTCTAGTACTGAAATATTTCTACTTCCTAACATGTTCCAAAAATGAATCAGCAAAAGATATGAAGTTATATTTTAATAGAGTCTCTGTCCTTTGTTTGCCTCTTATTATTTAACTTTTTTGCTTGGAGCATCCAAACTAAAAGCAAGACCCTATTAGGGTCAGGTGTACTCAGCTGGCATAAAATAACAAAGCCACACTCCTGTAATCGTTTTATACCATGTGAGGGTCTGGTAGTGTAGTTTAGTCCATGCACTTTGATGAGTGTTGGAAGCAATGTTTCTGGTGAGTTTTCCTGGAGCTGACCTGGATAGGGTCTGTCCTGAAATCTGTCATGCTGTCATCTGCACTGCTACAATGCCAGTGTACACCATGTTAACAGTTACTGTGTAATTACTCTTCTCAGTATAACCTACAAGCTTTTTTTCTCATTACACACTAGCAGATTTGAGAGCTCACTTACTGTCTTGCCAACCAAGCAATTTACCTACCATCTGCATGTAGAGAGCACCCAAGCAATTATGAAAGTATCTGGTTCATACTCAGCACTGTGTATTTTTGGGAGCTATTCATCGGTTCTCCGATCTTTGGAGCAGCAAGAAAGGATGAAACAAAAATGAAAATAAAACTCTGGGTTTTATTATTTTATTTTTAGTTAAAGAACCCTACTTTTTGATTCTGTGAAAATTCCTCAATAATGTACAAAGGACTAATTTTGAAGATCAACTGAAAGAGCCATAAATAGACATCTCTCCTGACACCCTAAACATCTCTGCAAATCTGTTCATTTTATTGCAGTAGTGCAAACTCTTCCTCAGAGCCATCTGCACCACTACTGAGATTTGAAAACCAGAACACACAAAAAAGATGATTGCTTAATGGATAATCAGCAAGGGCACTCTGAAACCCACTGCACTTATCTTCAAGCCAACTGTCAAAGCAGCTACAGCACATATTCTTTGGTCTCACTCCCAAGTGAGAGACACATGCAATGCTGCAGAAGCTCAGTGTATTTCTCTGAAGAAAATCAGCTGATTTCTCACACAGAGCTAGTGTGATGTTCGTCCCACAAAACTTTGCCTGGTATCTACACTGTGAACAGAACAGAAATAGTCTCTGCTCTTGCCTTCCTGTATTTTCATGTGAACACATCTCTAATTAATCTGTGTTGTTTTTAAAATATATCTTCTACTGCAACTTCTGAAAGCATCTCTGTCTTCGTACTGTGCTGCACCTTTTATCTGATCTCATGATATACTAAATACCTTCAGTTCCCACCCAATTCTATGAATTTTGACAATATAGTGATATTCTACCAGAACAAAACTTTGGACTGACTTACACAGCTTTGATCCCAGCAATTCCCAATGGGTGGAAAGCACACTAAGAAAAATCATGCAGCGTAGCAACCGGATAGAGTTGTTCAGTAGCAAGGAAGAAAAGTTCTGTGTAAGCATCCTGATGCTATTCTGTCTGCAAGGAATTTTATTCTTTTGATGGATTCAAAATCAATGTACCAATGTAATTTCTCAGTTACTCTTCATCCTACTTGATGTAGACATCTGACATGTCCTCACAAATCTGATGCTCCAGAAGCTCAGCTTCTCTCTGGTGAATTATATTACAAATACAACCAATTTCAAGGTCATAACTAAGAATCTGAGTGAATATGATTAAATTAAATATAATGCATAGAATCTCATTCTCATTTCTGTCATCTTCAAATTTATACGAGCCTCTCTGAAGCAGTATAATGGTGAGTAACACCAGCCTTGAGACTGATTAATTTCTGGGAGAATTGGCTACAAGTTATCTGAACCTTCATAAAATCTTAAGATTTAATTTGCATTTTCTTTGCCATGGGTCTTTTAAAGTACAAAGAACATCAGTTTGAGAGGCACTGCTTTTCTCTTTACAAATGCATTGTCATACCACTGTACAAATAACATTTATCTGTTAACACATGTACTATGCACCAATGACAAACATTTCTGCTCTGGTACTTAACATTATTTAAAGATGGTTCCACTTCTTCTAACCTACAGTATATACTCTTAGTGCCTTTTGTCTCAATCTGTGTTTCTCTGAATCTCATTAGCATGCTTTGTCCTAGTAGCCAGCTATTTACCCTTTGAACTTAATTTGCCTTCACTAGATGGAACAAGGGAGTATTTTCTGCTATTTTTTATCAAGTCACCTTGAACACATGTTCTTATTCTTCGCATATTTTCTGTCTAACATTAAATAGAAAGAGGCTAGTAAGGAAGTGATCCATATGAAAGCCCTGTAGATTTCATTTTAGCTTCTTCTGCAGCTCCAGCATTGAAACATCTTGAGATGTTTTCAGAGACATTTCATGTGCTTCCTTTTCTGATGCTTCCCCCTCCAATATCATAAGTTAAATTTTTCTTTGCAGTCTGTTGGAAGTGTTCTAGAAACAACTAAATTCAACTTCTATTACCTACACAGAGTGACAATGCTGTCTTCTATTTATTTAGCAGCAGTGCTGAAGTTACTCATAAATTGTGCTGTGTATTTGACATACAGCCAACCACCAGAAGAAGCAAAGTCACCTCTCCCCAGATATTATTCCTTCATTCTATAATTTTAGTTTATTTACGAGACACTGCTAGTTACTGTGGTACATATAATTATTTTTATATACCCTCGTCAGGCCAGAGAAAAGAGGAGTTCGTTCCATCACCTGGCTTGCACATGCCAGTTTTCCATAATCTCACAGAACACACATAATTGAGCTCTGTTTATATGAGCAAGGTTTACAGGTGGTTTATAAGGACATTGTTGCTTTCTTCACATTTATTTGTAGAAGGAATACACATCCTCTTACCTATGTTTCAGTGATAACTATTGGTAAAGTTATAAGAAAATTCACATAAAGAATAAGAGAACAATGTTAAAGGGATGAACAAAACCAGGAAATCAAACAACTTCGAAATTTAATTTAAATTTTCCTCTTGTGCTTGCCTGCTGTATATTGCCTTTATTTTCCTATATCTCTACTGATATTCTAATAATGATGGCATGTTTGCTTGTGTAAAGTAGAGGAAGCCAATGGGCAAAAGTCACGTGTAGAATATGTTTCAAGATGCTGCAGAGTGGGATAAATGTGTGTGTAATCTAATTTTCATTTATCAGGTAACTGCCATATGTCTGTATGCTCTGTGTAGCAACAGACAGCGTAATATATAACGTACACATTCTGTAACTGGGGAACATCAAGCAAAACCCAACTGCACCTAGTTCTAAAAGAGCTGCCTGTATTTCCACTTAGCTGAAGACAGGGGTTATTTGCAGGCATTATTTACCATTACTTTGGCAGAGGGCTGGAGGAAGGCAAGGGAAAGATCTAGCCATGTTTAATATCCTATAGGATTTCTTGTCTTCCATGGTTTGATTAAAATGTGTTCCTCCTTGTTCCTTATCCTTTATCCCTTACAGAAGGAGCATGCGGCAATAATTTGCAGCAAGATTTTTATGTAAGCATCCCCCTTACATGAGTTTTATGCAGAAGGGAAACATATGGTTCTGAAAGAGCATTAATACCCAGGTACAGCTGGTCTTTGAAGATTTTAAGTGATCCAGATAAAAAAGAATGAGCAAATGCCTCCCAAGGGAGACTGTGACTGTTCTGACACTGTTCTTTGCCACAAGTGTAATACTTAGAAGGAGATGTTTATGGAGACCTAAGAATAGAGTGGGGAAAAGAAAAATAGACATATAAACAAATAAGAAAAAAACCCCACCAAATCCTCAACCTGGCCAGCAATAGAGGACTTAAGCACAGTCTACCAGGCTGGGATCAAAGAAAAGCAAGCAAACTGATTAATTCATCTGTTGTTATTAGTTAATGCAATAACCTAACATTTCTCCATGACAGCAGTGTCTCTGTGCCAGGTTTTTATTATCCTGCGGCACTGGCACTCTTAAAATTCCCGTTACTCAGAGACTACATTGATTAAGAATGGAGTTTTGTTTGCTAGATATAAAGAGAGCTATCACAAAAAATTTAATGTCAGACCTTGGGTGAGAATCAACCCTATTTTCTATTTAAAAGATTCACTGGATTTAAAGACAAGTCACTTTTAAAGAAGGAAAGATCTAAGGTGCCAGATTTGAGGAGCTGATCCCAAGTAATGATTGACAATCTTTATTTTTATCATACAGAAATATCATATAGCTCCAACCATACTTAATCAGGCTTCATTACTACATACTCCAGAGTCCCAAACAGAAGTGCCAGAAGCTGAGACTAAACACTGTCATTAACAGCTGTTGTGCAGGGTGAAATTCCCCAAGGTATATGTTCCCAGGAGAGACTAGATTGCCCAAGGGATAGGGAATAAACTTGATGTAGACTAGAGAATGTAGAATTCAGGACAGAAAGTTCACAACAGAAGGTTTAGGAAACCTGGAAAATTTATAAAACTCACATAGTTTCATGACTGCAAGAGGTGAATTAAAGGAGCAGAAGAAAGTCAGGAGAAAAGATGGAAGAGAATTGCATGATGCAGTCAGAGCTCTGAGAATAGGAGCCTTTCAAAGTCCCACTGAGATTGGTAGCAAATCCAAAGCTTACTGTCAATACAAACAAGAAAGCTAAACCACAGAATCAGAAGCCATGGGCCAGGTCTGGATAAATTAAGTTTCATTTGGCAGGACTACTCAAGGTAAAATTCCCATTTCAGAAATAATCCACTATCCCATCTACAGTTACAATATTAATGAAAATGAAGTTGCTAATACAAAATGAACATATAAACTCAGCATTTTCTCTGAATTCTGCAGAAAGAATGTATGTAGCTAAGATGAAAATCTTGTCCTGGGTCTGATACTGGATAACATGTCCCTAACTAGAAGGATTAGAACTATCATGACATAAGAAATCCTAAGCTAATTTAGAAGGAGAACAGCTGAGGAAAGGCTGTTCAACAGGAGTTGGAATTAGAGCGAGAGGTTAAATTGCTTCAGATTCTTTCTATCTGTGCTGATCTTGGTGCCAGATGTGAAAGTCTGGGTGAGATAAGCATCTTTCCAAACCACCAAATCTTTCATAAGCCAGGAAGTTTAGGAATCACGATGACAGATATTGTATCTAGGAGTATAATAAGCAAAAATTACTCTCGTGAGATTATTGCAAGAAAAAAGAAAAGAATATGGAGAGAGGTACAGCTGCTTTTTTTTTTTTTAATGAAGAGACATAAGATATTGAGCACAAGTCAGAAGTTTAAATTATGGTAGTTGTTTTAAAGTAACTAAAGGTAGCTTCACAGATTTTTAACAAAATATGTCCCAGGACTAAATACAGAAATATGCTCAACTAAGTAATTTCTCAAATCAAAAGTAATAAGCGATGGTAAGCCTTAAGTTGGTCCAAGCTGGAGTCTTGTTCTATAATATCTGCATGAGAATTTTATAATTTTATAGGTTATTAAGTATGCTGATGTATAAAAATATGCAGAAAGGTTGGCTGCTCATAGATCATACAGCACAAAGAGATACTAGCTACATAACAAATTAGTAACAGCTGGATGATTTGGAACCAGGAGGCCTAATATGCCAGTACAGGGCAAATTTCACTCAGTTTACGAAACAAGACTGCTTTACCTAGGGCAATAAAACAATGCCTCTAGATTGGATTTTGCAGAACCCGGGGCTCCCTTGTGAAACTGTGTGATAACTTAATCATGACAAAGATGCCACAGGATCAGGGAGCCCAGCAGAGAAATTCTGCTGCCTGGAAAGATTCTGGCTTGAGAAATCCTGATCGCTTGAAGAGCTGAAATGAATAAAGGAGTTAAGCTTGAGGTTACAAAATTGAAACATGGAAGTCTATGCTTCTGTGCTTTAGTATGTCTTTATGAATATTTTTATTTCATTAAGAATCATTTATCCTTAGAAAGATTTCACTGTATGAAGTGCTTAAGATTCTTCTGCTTTTAGATTCTTTTTTGGCAGAGGGATAGGGTTTTTTCAGTGCAAAGACTCTTTAGCTTTAACGTCATATTTCAAGATAATTTTTTTTGCTGTCTTTTGCTCTTTTCCTTTGACAGCCATCATTGCTGACTAATGCCTGGGGTCATACTTTTGAAAAGCAAATTCTTCCTTTGCGACATTGCTGCAGGACCTATGGCAGAACATATATCCAGAGGACTAGGCACTTGTCCTTTTATAAGATATAGGTTGAATTCTGTAAGGGATGTGTCTGGCACAAGAGTTAGGTGCAGATCAGGAAAGAAATACGAAAGGGAAAATCAGCAACTGTAGAAATGGTTTTAGGAATACATTGACATACATAAAACACATACATTCACATGTATATACAATTTTGGGATATTAAGCAAGGAATGAATTAAATGTAAGGTAATTTGTTGCACCAGAAAACATACAGGGAGCTATTACTCCAGGTCATTACTTGCTTGGACAAAACTCCAGACTGAGCCAAAATCTTTGCCACAGAGTGCAGAGAGCTTCAACTGAAGTCCAAACAGTTGACCCAAGATACCAAAGATAAATTTAGTCAGGATGAAAAGTCCTGAAATAATGCCTAGATATCAGTTATTTTCCTAAGAAAATTTATTACCAGAACAAAACTTACTTGAGAAAAAAAATCTCACATCCCTTGGCAGAATATCAGATATTTTAGTAAAACAACAATTTTCTCCTGCAACAAATTTCAACCCTTAAGAAATCTCAGTACAAAAAGTCACTAGCACTCAACTCATATTTAGTGACAAAATTGGACCAATGTCTCTAATGGGACACTTAGCATAAATGTGGCATTGCAGAATGATTGTCCACTTCATTCATTGCTAAATCCTGCTTCCACAAAATTAATAAATTGTTAACTGCAAGGAAAGCAGAAGTGAGCCTTTAATCACATGATGATTCAAGAGATAGTCCGTGTTAAAGAGTAGGTTTGTTACCACTGAAGGTGACAGATTAACAAATCCTGACTTTGATCATTATTATTTTTTCAGTCATGTGGCAGGTCTTTACAAGGACCTTAAAATTCTCCCTATTTATAATTTGATTTTTACTCCCTAGTTTTGTTCCAGCATTTTAGTTCAACTGGTTTTATGGCTGTCCAACATAAAATATGACTAGTTGGTGTATGACATGTTACCTCTGCAGTGCATGAACGTATTTTGATTTCTACAGCACTGAGTCAGCATTCTGATGAGTTAGCATTTATATTCCCGACAGCTGTTTATTCCTCTCAGTGTAATTTCAGAGATAAATGTCCAGAAGGGATTTGCTGCCCCAGATCTATCAGAAAACATATTTAAGATATTCTGTGGTATTTAAATAATAAAAAATATTATTCAGTAATGCTAGGACAAAACATTTTTTTTTTATTTTTAACATTAAATAAATAATTTAAACCTTACTGTATTCTTATTAAATATAGTAATATATTGCCTAATAATTTTAATTTTATTCTTATTGGGGTTTTTTTTCTTCTTTTCTGTGGTAGAGTAAAAAGATCAGTGAACAGTATTACACAGTAGAGTTTTCCAATAGGTTGTTTCTGTACCCTGATATTTTGTGTGCTCTTTTGGCTGCTGTAGACCACCAATCATCAGTTCTTACTGAGCTTTATATATCACTGGCAAGTGCTTTTTTTTTTTTTTCTCCCCTCCCATGTTAACTATAAATTTAGAAATAAAAATAATAGGCCAAATTAACTTGCAAGCAATTCCATTCATCTCAGTTATAACTGTGTCCATAAATGAACAGTCAAACCAATGAATAAAACCATCATTGTTACTACTCCAGTAAAGTAAAGACTTTTAATATATAAGCAGTACTTTTGATGCTAAACTCTTTAATAAAACACCAAAATTTGAATGTTATTAACCTAGGACTTTTTTTCCCAAATCCTTACTTAGGTCAATAAACGAGGTTAAACAGGAGGTGAAAATCTTCATCCATATTTACCATTAAAACTTAAGCTATGAGGCAGACTTTATTGTGAAAAGAAACTGTCTAAGCATTCAAGATCATTTATATGGCTGTGACATATGTGCCATAAAGAATAATGTATAAGTAGAAGATAATAATCTCTTTGATCTATTAATGAAAATTTATTTGAGCCATATCTGTACAAGTGTTGCATTGCCAATGTAGACTACTATATAGCTTTCTCAAAAATCGTTAAATGAATCTTGAGATTGGACAGTGGTTACAAATTATTTGATCCCTTCTAAAATCCATCCATAATCCTGTATCTGTATTTGTCAGTTTTCTTCTGGCTTTGTAAAACATCCTGAAGATTGCAGTGCCTGTACTGTAATTTTGTGCATGTGTTCAACGACATTTACAAGTGTAGTGCCAAAGGGGCATCACGGTCAATATATTTGTATAAAATATATTCTAAGTTTAATGCTTTGCTTTACTCCCAGATTTGTGGATAGTACAATTTCTTATTTATGGCTTAATCTCAAAAGATGTGGAAGAGGAGTAATTTGACTGATTGAAGTGCTCCTTTAAGTGATGGTGTATATAGCTCTCTGCCTCTTGAGAAATCATTAGATTGCACAGTAAACACCAACCTATACTTTCACTGCAAGAAGTCTAAAAACTTTGTGCTGAGATTCACATGACTGTTAATGCATTATCCAACACAAAAGTTTCCAAAACACTGTGCAATATACATTGTGAATGATATCAAAAGCAATTTTTTTTTTTTCCCATAAATTTAGTATCTGTTTTTTGGCAATATTGTTACTAGTTGTTATTTGTATGACTTAAGTGCCTGGAGTTCCCAGGTGAGACTGATAAACGTGTATTCCAATCTAGAAGTGTTTGCAACCATGTCTTTATGAAAGTATTGCTATGACAGAAAGGTCTAAATGATGTTACTACATATAGTTTAATACATTTTTTTCCTCAGTGTGCAAGCAGAACATATGCCAACAGCACTCTTAGAAGAAATATTTTTATGGCAATTTTATGATTCAGTGCTGTTGGGGTGGAGCTGTAGCAAAGAATATATAAATTTACAGAGAGGTAATCTTTCTAAGTACAGCCAAATCTTAAGACAGAATACTTCTGTGAAAAGTTTTTACTAAGATGCAGTCATTTGGTTATGATCTCTTACTCAAGGACTGGTTTAAATGCAAGTTAAGTTATGTCAAGAATATACGTGTATTTCAAGTGACTGATGAGCAGTGTGGTGGACTACTAAGTCCACCTCCTCTCACACTACCCCTTCTCAAAACTGAGACTTCCATTTTATTCACCTTTACCAAAACCCCCTTGCTTTCATAAGGGGAAACCATCATAGAAGGGAAGGATCATCTAAAGATGAGAATATTGGGTAGATGGCTGGCTGGCTGGCTGGCTGGACAGGCAGCTGTAAGGCCCGATGCCCCTGTCTGTATCTGGGCAGCTATAACAATGCAAAGCGTACCCAGGAAGCATACGTCACGCAGAAAGGCTCTCTGGAGAGTAAAGAGGTGACTTGATAGGCATATAGTAGCCCCATCACAACTCCCAGAGTATGATATTTAGCTGGAATACTGCTGTACTCTGACTTCTGCTGATGCAAAGAACAATCTTTTGGGCATTCTGAGCCAAGTATAGCCAAAAATAAGTTAATCCGAGGCCACACTAATTAACTGTAGAAGACAGAAATTAGGGAAATACAAAGATCCGAAAAAAATGTTTTCAAGACCAAAAGCTACCTTCATCCTTTTTCTGGTTTTGTTGCAAGCAGAATTCAGGGAGAATAGATAACTGGGTTCTGGATATTTTGAGACATGAGATACTGTGTCAGGAAGCATGCATGGTGCATTGCTATGATAATGGTTACCACAGTTGGTATCTTTTATGGTAAAAAAAGTTAAGTTCTATATAAGTGTAGTTAGCTTACATAAGCAACTGCTACTTTACTCAGAAGTGCCTTTTAATTATCTATGATATCTTAGAACTTGCCATATTTTACATTTTGTGTAGCAAAAGTAGCAGTTTACAGAAGTGACAATTTATATGTATGAAAATGCAGATTGTTACCCTGAGCTGAGCAGGATACTAAAGAAAAAGTCTTATCTTTATTATGGCATACCGTACTTACAATACAATTAACTACAGTATCTGATAACTGCTAACATGCAAACAATTGCAAGAAATTCCAGTAACAGACTGGAAAGTACTTTTTAAGGTATTTCTAAAATGGAAATCTCTAAAATGACTTGTGAAAGACACTTCTCCTGACATCTTTATTTGCTTTTCTCATCTTTCATTTCTCTTCATTCTTTCTACTACTGACTATAGCCATGGCTTATCTGTTCCAGGTTCCAAACTGAGATGAGCAGCTTCCTGTCCAATAAGCCAGTGCTACTGGATGAATTGACCTTGACATGACTACTGTGATGCCAAAAGCCACAAGCTAACTGTTAACAGTTGTTAGGTATGCTAATTTTTTTTTCTTGATGCGTGTCATTAAAATATCAGGTGGTAAAGAAGCACAACAATGCAGTCCCTTGGTTCATCATAATCAAAATCTAGTCTTTTTGAACCTCAGTAAACATTTGGGATCAGACATAATGTGAATAAAACTTTTTCCATATGCATATTACCTGCTGTATTAGCTCCTAATTTACAAAACATGTTTGCACTAAAAATACAATCAAAATTAGGGATGGCACCCTCACAACAGTAATACTGGCAATGACTCGGGCATGCCAAGTAGCAGATGTTTGGAAGAAGCCAGTCAAGGTTTTGTCTCAGTAATTACTGGGAAGAAATGGCTGTTCCTGCTTTTCTTGATCCTTGATTGCATTGGCTCAATACATCCTCTCTTTTGGAATACCCTCTATGAGGAGGTGCATAATCCATGAGAATTTATCTCTTAGAGATTCTTCCCACATAAATTTCATCAGGAGAGCAGGATTTGTTTTCTATTTCCAATGCCACTCCAAATCATTAAGATGTGGAGAAAAACATGACCATTCATGAATGAGCTCTGTATTTCCATATCAAGCATGTCCTTAGAAGCTCTTTTGAGAACGAACTACATCTTTAAATAATCCTTGGAAGTATGAAAATGTGAGGTAGAATAAATGAGAGCACCAGGCTCCACTTCTTACTTTCTAGTTCCTGTTTTACAGAAACACCTATCCTCCCAACTTCTTTCCCCAGACAAAACATAGGTGTCTGGGAGAGGGAAGGAAGAAGAGTAGTATCATTTAATGATACTGTGAGCCTGCTTTGAGAATAAAGGGAATGAATCTGCACATGCAGAATTGGTCTGTACAGAATATGGGGTACAATCAGTCCCGCTTTTTAAAAATACTGCATGGCACTGACAGCACTGAGGGTTGACTAGAAAGCTGCTTTACATTTCTAAACGAGAGTTACTACATCAGTAGTGTAAATTTCTTACAAGTAAGAAATTACAATTATGTTTGAAGACTGTTGTGTCTGGATTTCAGTAATGATATTTCATGTTCATAGTTCAAGGCATCTCATTAGAAATGGGTATATTTCAGATTTTCTACAGATTTGTTTAAATATTAAAAGAATAATGAATCACAGCAACATGACAATCATGCCTGATACATCATGGATTTACTGTATTTACTAGTACTGAAAAGTGTGGTTTCTGTAAAGTGCTAGCTGGTGCATTCTGATGTTCCAAAAGTACAGTTGCCCCCATTTCTGTCTTTGGATGGAGCCTCTGGTTACTCTGAACAGCGTGCTCAGTGGTTGGTTGATTTCATTCATCTTACAAATTATTCATTAACAAAAAAAAAAAAAAAAGAATGAAGTGCAGAAGAAAGGTAGTGCATCTAAGGACCTTCTAATTTGGAGGCCCTCTTTGTCAATGTCCTACTGCCATTACCAGCCTGGCCTGGCTTTTCACCACACCAAGAAGTGGGGGAAGCTTGACAAGGGGGATCCAGCTCACTGTGAAGCCATTTTCTCTTTTCTTATCCTGTTAAGTCACTGAACAAAGCGCAATTAGGCAGGACCTAACAGCTCCTTGGACACCTTTTAGAAGCAGTGGGTGCTGTCATGTTCAGTGTACCCTACTTCAGACTATCTTCCCATACTTGCATATCTGATTCTTTAATTCTCACCCTCTCCTTTTTTCATTTTTATCTCCTTCCATAAGCTGTTTCTTTTCCAGAATAAAGAGTTCCAGCCTGCTCAATAATTTTTCATATGGAAACCATTCTGTCCCATACATTTGATCATCACTGCCTTCCTCTGAATGTTTTTCAGATCTTATGTAACATTTTCAAGATTGGAAGCACCAGAACAGCACACAGTATTCCAGGTGTGAGCAAACTATGTCATTATAGACTGGCATATTTCTATTTTCTGGTTTGTTCTATTTTTCTTTCTTAACAATACCAAACATTTGCATTTTTGGACTGCTGCCATGCACTGAGTTGATGTTTTTATGAAACTATCTATCTGTCACAATCTCAAACTTTAGTTTCTGAGTGGTAACAGGCAGCTCAGAGCTCACCACTTTATTCATAAAGCAAAGAACACTTTTGCCCACGTACATGATTTCACATTTATCTGCACGAAATTTCCTCTGCCATTTTCTTACCCAGTCATTTAGTCTAAAGGCCCATCTACAGTTCTATGCATTCAGCCCTAACACTTCCTACACTGAGTAAATGTGTATCCTCAGCAAGCTTTTCCACCTCACTGCTAAGACCTTTTTCCAATTAGTTTTTGAGTTTGTTAAGAATCAGTCCTCTGCAGAATTCCACTGGTGACTTCTCTCTGTATTGCCACTGTGCTCACATGATTGAAGGTTTGGGAGAGGGCACGATTTTGGTGCTGCAGAATGTGGTGTTCAGCACAGGTCTATAGGGTGTTACAGAGCTGTGTGATCCCTTCTGTCAGAGTTCATGCACTGCAGGACTGTACTATGCTCTGTCTCATGCTATGGGATCCTGCATACCAGCTAGAGCTCATCAACCTGATCTGTGACTTCTGGTTCAATCTGTGCCTGGCACACTGGTTATTTGGCATTTCCCAGCAGTGGAGCACCGTGCGTTTTCTGCCAAAATTCTGCATTCACTGGAGTCCACTTGAAAGGGGGTTTTTATATGTGGTCCAGCCCTATGACTGTTGCCTGTCATGTGATTTGATCCCCATGTGACATATCCCCCTTCATGTGATCAGATACATGAAGTCTCACATGTAAGAAAGAATGAACTGCAGAAGTCTAACTTCTATCAGGAGATAGGATGCTAACAGTCTTTGCCAAAGGAATGCATCAGGGCATAGAAAAAGTATTTATAGCAAAGGAAGTTTAACAGTACACAGCCTCATGACCCAATAAGATAGGACCCAATGCAGCAGTTTGGTGAGGAAGCTATGCAAAAGAGGAGTAGAAAGTCTGTGGAAATATGATTTGGTTTGATATATGCATGCAAAAAAGGAACCATATATAATCTGTTTGAAGTGAGTGAATATACCAGCAGCAGTTAGCAAACCAGATAAAACCTGAACATTTAAATAGCTAATGTTTTTTATTTGGTTTGGACTTAATGGGCTTAATTTACCACTCCAATGCACTGAATTTTGTTAATTGCATATGAAGAGTGGGTATGAATGTTTCCAAGTCAGCAAGGAATCATCTCCAAATTCATGAAGTGTGAAAATTACTTAATCTCTGAATTTGGGCTTGTACTCTTCACTGGGTTGTGTTTGGATGCCATTTGTTCCTGTCAAGAGAGTATTTTGTTTGCCACAGGCAATGAAAGAAAGGCAGTATTTGTCCCTGTACCTTTGAAACAAAGTTAAATTTGTATTGGTTGGTAAGGAACATAGACCCATTAAGTGATATCAGGGAATCAAACCAAGAAATGCTTCTAAACCACTTATAAGTATCCTCTATATTTTGTGTGCGTATCATGTCCAGGAAAACTGGGAAAACAAATAATCACTACTAACTTTTTTGATGTTGTCATAATTTTAAATAATCATTTACAGCAATAATTTCAAATAGGTGGCCAAGGAATTTTTTAACAACTGTTATATAGTTCCATCTAGTGGCCAAACGAACAGGACTTTATCAGCTACTGGTACCTTTAGTTTTCAGTATTAACTGCCAGATGCTGCTTGGTTGCTGCTTGAGTTTATTATTATTATCGTGCAGAAAGCATCCTTCTGCTTTCAATAGACATGTAACTTACTGGATAATCTTGCAAATCTAAATATAACAAGGCTACTTATTGCCCTGGATTGTGCATCCAGCACAACATGGGTTTCTCAGACACAGCTTTTTGAACCCTCTGATTTTGATTGAGGAGGGCAGAAGATACTCAAAAAAGTGTCTTTGCAATTTTAAATCCAACATTGCTTTTTTGAGATTTTTTTTTCAATTACTATTTCACTGAGTATTCATTGAAATTAAAAAATCGGTTTTATCTCTAAAGCAAAAAGTTTAAGGGACTTCTGAGCTATGAATTTACAAATGGTGTGGAAAATTAAGAAAGGCCAATTTACTACATTCATTCAATAAGCCTAATGCTGTAACACCTTTTCAATCTTCCTGTCTTAGTGTGAATTTACTTTTTGTAACTCAGTTTTTTTAATTGTTAGAAAACAAAATGGTGTAGTTACTTAACCAGACTGTAAGCTTTTCAGCCTAGCATACAGTATAGATAATATGTTTATATGATGAAATAGTAAGAAGTTAAGTAGAAACTTAGATTTATAAGCATCAGATTGCCATCTTACAGGAAAATTCAAGTAGTTATTTTGTGATGGCTGGACAGTAGTGCCTTTTCAGATAATTGGGCCTTTGTCCTCAACAGTGCTGAGATTAAGGCATGAATTTAATTTTTTGGATTGTGCTCCCTATGCTCTTACCGTGCTTCTGAAGGAACACAGAAGAGATGCCAAAATGCCATAAACATTCTAATTCCTAAGTTAATAATGATGTTTAGAGGTGTCAGATGCCAATATGTGGCTGTACAAATAAATTGTAAAAATATGGTGCTGTGGTTTATCCCCTCCTGAATAAATGCTGTTTACATGATTTGTACACATTATTTTTTATTATCTAAAGCAAAGCAATGACTGTCTCCTTTCCAACAGGACTTACAATTAGCAATGAAGTTTTGCCATACTTAAGCTTTTTTCCTCATGCAAAAGTTTAATTTCAAATATTGAAAACCAATTTAAGAGTTGTAAAATTCAATTCCAATAGATTCAGAAATGTATATTCTACAATAGAACTAAGCCATTCCAAAATTTTAACATAAATGGGAAATCCATAAAGCAGACTTTAAATACAAATTAATTACATGCACTGTAAAGCATGTATACACACAAACAGAGTCCATTTACATGAAAATGGAAAATCTGTGTGCAAAAATCTGTTGTTGCTCACACTGTGAAAATAAATGGCTTGTGTTATAACAACTGCAAAAATAGTATCTGATTTTCACAGTTTGGATATTACTGATTCTGATAATTTGTTTGATGGACATTGTGACACCATCTTTTCTTAAAACATAGGAAACTAACACATATAGGTACTATTAATGCTACTGAGAGTTGTCTGCTTCAGCATTTTAGTTCTCAGTCAGTAAGAAAATAAAAACTGTTGTTGGAGGAGAGAACAGAAACCCTGAGGAAAATAGGAAAATAATTAACTGCTTTTTTATGTCATCTGCATGATTTTCATGGTGTCCAGTGATGCTTGAGAGATAAAGGAAAGTAGAAAAAAAAAAGTATTGAAAGCAGTACTAATTAATTTGAGGTCATATTCAGGCAATTACTGACCCAGTTTATAATTCCCTCCACTTGTCTAGTAGAGATTGTCCTTTTTTGAGAGGGTATTCTGGGAAAGAAGGTACAGAGAGGACAATAAACAGAACCAGAGACAATGTTTTCTGATCCAAAACCAGATCAAGAACATATTGTTAACACTGATTTGCAGAAGACATGCAATTATGTTACTTCTGTATGGCATCCTTGTGAGGGTGTTTGTAGAAGCTGCTTGCCCTGTGAAGTCACAGACCAAATCCCAATGTGCAAACCCCACTTGTGTTATAAAGATCACGTTTTTATTATATTCCTCAGAGATACTGGAGCTCTCTCAAAAGGGGAAAGTAGAACAGAGTATCCTTATTAGGGATCTCACCTTTAAATGAAAAATTGAGTGTGAATCCACACACCTTTTGCATCTTTAATTTTGTTTTCTTTTTGCCCAAGGTGCTTTACTGACTGAACTATGTAATGGCTGTAGTTGGTTGACTCTTAACTAACAGTATCAGCTTAGCGTTTAGAACTGAGTTGATTTTGCTCTTCCCAGACTTGTAAAGTAACCATATGTGCCATTTATGCTGCAGTGATAAGACTCTGATAACTTGTATAAACATAAATATAAAAACATAGCTTTACAATTGCTATGTAACTGTGTAACATCTATTATTATCTGTATTATCAAAGTACTCTAACTCACCGTGATGCTCCCACTAACATTGTCTGGAATTTTGTCATTTACTTCAGAGACAGGAAGTTCTTGTCCTTAGAGTGTCTATATGTCTGACGTTTTTCTATCACTGGAAACAATAATCTACAAGTGATTGAGAGTATTTACAAATATTGGGAAAAGGGCAGTGAAGGTATTTTCCATTTTTTCTTTATGCTCATCTCTTTTTTCCTAACTACTGATACATATTTCTAGTTGTCTTTACACACCCTGTCGTTGTGCACTGTTGTATTTAGGGGTGGAACTTCCTGTCTTTAATTGGGTGCCTTGTTAATAGGGACCCTGCAGCTGTGGTTTGCAGTGTGTGAATTTATGCAAGGTACATGTGAGTGGTATATTTGCTTTGCTTCCAGCTATATTGTTTTCTTCAAAAGTGGGGTTGCCATTTTCACAAATTGTTACAAGCACTTGAGACTCTCTGCTCCACAGATACAGTGTTGACTGGGTAAGATATTCTTTCTGGTGTTGGACGCAAGTGTGGTACATAATAAAAAACTAGCATAGGCCAGTGGCCTATTACATTTTTGTCTTGGTTGGAGGAGATGAGTGTCAGCGTACAACAGAAGGTGTGGAAAGATTGGCGCCTTTTTAACCTGGTGTCAAGTTTTTTTTTTCCCCAGGACACTAGTGTTGAAGTAAATTGTGTGCCATTTGCACACCACTTTGTCTTCTCATTGACTTCTCTGTTTCCAATAGAGGTGACTATTCCCTTCTTGCTGTGTGACTTCTGGAGCTACATCAGCTTCCATGCTTAATGCTGATACACTGCAGGGAGAGTATAGCCCCAGCATCTTTGTGTCTTCTTCCAGGATATATGCAGGACTGATACACCATATGCTTTCTTACTAGGTGGAATGTATATAATGTTCTTCTAGTGAGACTACCTGACTCTGCAAATACTGATACTGTCAAGTTTTATGATACCGGGTTGATTTTTTTTAGAGCTATCAAGTATTTCCAGCATAGACTAGCTCCAGGAAAGCTTTTCTATTTGTGTACTATTTCCCTAATGTGGTTCTTTCGCTGCAGGCACTTCTTAATTGGTTTGGTTTTGTAAGTGAATTGTCTTGTGATGTTAACAGGACCAGTGCTACAGAATTAATCTACTTAAAGCCAAATGGCACATATCCAGATTATGAATGACTGCAAATCTCCTGGAACTCTTGCGAATGTATATGGGGAGAAGAGTCCTGACTGGGATTTCATTAGTTGTGGGTGTAGATCATCCCATACTGAACAATTTGGGCTCATACTGTATTGTATCAGTTGTCTTCATATTCTATTACCATTTCGTGTTTCACTGCTACTCAAGATGAACTTAACCTCTTACGACCACAATTTTCCAGTCACTTCACAGTCATAAAGTTTTACTGCACTTCTACAAGCTCATATAATCCAGTCCCTAGCTGAAACTTAACAAAACTAACCTAGACATGCAAATATATTAAGGCTTCATAATTTACTGTTTATATGCTACTGACCTATCAAAACAGCAGTACAGCTTTTAACTACTTTTTAAGCATTTTTCTCAGAATATAAGTTTTGGTCTTAGCTGGACATACATAAATTATCTACAGTATTTCTTAACAGCTTATGAGCTATTGAGAGCTCTAGTCCATTCTCAGCTAGATTCTTTATTGAATTAAAGAAAGCATGATTCCAAACACAAAACTGCAAGTGCCTGAACTGAATACTATCTACAGAAAATGCAGCCTTTTTGGACTTTCCAAAGTTTTGTTTGTGTCCTCTTTTTTGGTTCAAATCTCTGAAGTAGGGACTTAAATCCCAGTATCCCAGCATGTGGCAAGTTACATGCTGTTCTTACACAGGTCTTCCTCAGTTTCTATTCCTCTTACAATAAATAAACATAACAGGAACTGTGATATTAACTTAGATTGTCTCTCACATTCCAAGAAAGTTTATGAGTAAAATGTACTTCTGCGTATGTACTTAGTCCTTGAACACTGAAAACTAGCAGTGTCATCCATGCATTACATCACTACTGAATACCTGTAGTAAAGACCAGAGGTCACCCCCAGCATTCATCAGCATCTAAAGATGTTTGTTATAAGAAACAGAATCATAGTTTACAAATGCCAAGTAAAATCAGATGCAAATGAAAACCTTCTTGAAAGCATCAGCGGTGTACTTCAGTTAACGTGGAGACTAAGTGACAGGAAATATTGTGATCATTAAAGACATCATGACACTGATAATTTTAACCTGTATTTGTTGAATGATTGATTCAGTTGTTCCTCAGCAGAAGGGCTTCCTTCTTGGTCACTCATCTGACAGGTTTCATGCAGCTCCATCTCTGATACAGCCCTCAGTTTTGTTTGCTCTGATAACGCTGGGAAACGTCTATGCATACCGTCTGGATAACAACAAAGAAATTTCTCTAATAGCTGATACATAGTTCAAAATAACACCTACAGTTTGATGTAATTCTGTCATCTGATCTGTTGCATTTGGGAAAGTGGCTGCTTTAGGTAAACTAAATGTCTTTTGACCTTTTATAGATAAAGTTGTTTCCATATTCATATTTCCAATAGACTTGAGAGGCACAGATCAGACAATTTATAGGAACTTTGGAAATAAACCTGAAATTCTTACTCCATATAAACTCCTACCTGGCCAATTAAGAGTTTATTTCCTACTGTATCTTATGGAAAAGTAACAACCAAATGTTTCTCCCGAGGTTGTCACTAGGAGCTTTGCTTTATACTATAATGACAATTTTAGAAGAGTAGAAGAATCAAGTCGCTAGTGTCTTGAAGAATAAATACTGCTATAACACCTCTTAAACTACTGTGAGTGTAATTATTTGCAATAATGAGATGCAAGAGTTCAAAGTGGTGTTAAATCAACTGTGTGCAAGCGACTACAACATTCACTGGCCACATTTCACTAGCACTCTTTACAGTTTTTGCAGTGAACTACATTAGTCCAGAGACGGAGTGACCTCCTGGAACTGTGCCACATTTCCAGTACCTGTCAAATGGTTCTTTCTGTAGGGCATGAAGACAATGGAAACACATTGCCAACATGGGCAGGTCCAGAAAACAGAAATTGGTCCCTGCTGTCCATGCAGCTGATCAATAATGGGGATTGATTCTGTTCTGTGTGTTCAGTCAGCCTGCCATAAAGAGTCTCGTTAGCAAGTACAGTGCACAGGGTGGCACACTACTGCTATGTTAGCTGGGGTGTTGAAGCCATGTAGCACAGGCATAGCAACTTCTCGACATGCATCTAGACAGTATTCCTTCCATTTTGTTTCCTTTGTCCTATCAATCAACTTTTATAGGGTGGAGAAGAAAATTATTTTAATGGAAATAATAAACAGTGCCCTTTTTCATGATACCTCTCTATGTACCTTATAACAGGGTTTATCAAAATCAATCTATAAAAATCCACAATGCATGAAAATCCATAATGCATAATCCATTTAATTGAATTTGTAACATATGCATATGTGAATTTAAACAGATTATGTGCGTGAATGAATGTGAATATATAGCATGTGTTTTTCTTTCCTGCTATCCAGTAGATTATTATTAGCAATAACAGATTCTAAAACTAGCTTTGCACATTTGATGTATGCTACTGGGGGAGGGGAAGGAAAAGTGTAATAGTGGCTGAGCTAAGGCAGCCTGAGGCATTTTTCTGCCTAGACAAGGCACAGGCAGACAGAATGGATTGGGGACACTGTTCCAGCAGTATCCTTTACTCTTTTGGAAATGTGCAGCATTGCCTTTCTCCTTTTTCCTCTCTGTCTACTATGATGTTGTCAGGAAGACAGAGTCCTTGACTTGCACCCAGTTGCCAAGACCATCACCCTTTATGACAGTACTAACCCCTAAACCTTGTACCCACCGTAAGGTTTAAAAACCTTTCTGTGACAGGCCCCTGCATGAAATCTTTAGGTGGTATAGAATAAAAATCTCCCTGCGTTGTCCATGCAGTTAATTCAGAAGAAGACAAAAATTCATTCTAAAATGTGTATTCTGAAAGACCTGGCTTTTACAATGTATTTATAATCAAATCCATTGCATTTATATTTGTCGGCTTTTTTCAAAAAATGATAGTGTGAAGAGGCCCTAAGTAGCCTTTTCGTAACACAGTTATTCATGAAGTACATTCTACATGTATTAAAATCCACAACAACATTTGTGAATCTCCTCCGATTTTCTTGTAACTCCCATAAAAATGTGCCGTAAACTGATCTTGAAAAGATTCACTAAATGAGCACCTGTTCAAAAGTAAATTATGGTAAAATATCTGTTGCCTTCTCGAGTAATTGGGTCTCTAACTGTCAATTTTAAAAATAATCAGGTTTTCAAGAGAGGACGTAGACTACAGCTATTTTAAAGGTCAAAATGGTTTTAGATTTTAATTTCTCTTATTTAATTTATTAAAATTCTTACAGTACTCAGACTTACTTGTTTTCATTTATTTATAAATAGTTGTAATACTAAGGTGTTTAAACATGTTACTGAATGGATTGGTAAAAGACGTGACTATTTTAATTAAATTCTAAAAGAACACTCTGTGTATAACGTTTGAGCACAACCATGCAGTCATTGCTTACAAAACTCTAGCTGGCTTGAAAGACTCAAATTTGGAATTTAACAGGCATGAAAAATAAAAATAGGTCACTGGACTATAATTGTAAACACTCTGCACATATTTTTTCACATTATCTTTGCTAATATCTAGTAAAACATTGTTTCTCAAGTAGGTATGAATAGTGCCTGATGTCCAAATAACATTTTGATTAACTTCAGTTGTATTGTTGATATTTAGTAATGCAACCTTTTTCATGCAGCTGTTTAGAGATAGGTATAACAAAGAATGCAACTTAGAAGAAAAATGTGAAAGGGATCATTTATTCAGACACTATGCCTGCAGAACTTCTCTGTTCTTTTTTTTTCTGAATATTTTTAAATATTGCAGAAATGGGAAGGAAAGTAAAATATGAGTTACATTTCTGAGCTAAGTGTTATCAGTAGTATTTAGAAATCCTTTTCCCTACCCTGACTCTTATATCTTAGTAGCAGCAATGTCAATATACAGTACTTTGCTACCAGTTCAAATGTTCAAAGTATAACAATAACATATATTTGTTAAATTTTCCTTCTTGTTATTTTCTCTTTTATAACAAAGAACCCTAAAGACAGCAAATACTCTCTGCTTTAGTGCAAGAGAGAGAGTAAACAGTAGGAAATAACCATTAGTGCCAAAGGATTCTAAGACATTGCCAATATACACTTAAGCATTCCAGAGCAGACAGTGACCTTACCTTCATAGCCAAGGAGAAAGCATGTCAGCAAGTTAGGACAGACCTCCTCCAAAATGGAACAAAAAGCAGAGAAGGCACTTGGGCCTTTTAAAGAGAGTTTATCTAAAAAATATTCAGTTCTCTTCTTGTAGCTCTCCTGGGACCAAATGTCTTTGTATTCCTCCAAGGAAAAGACTCTCTTGTAAACCAAATATGACAGCACTTTGTTCACATCCAGCTCTTCCAGTATTTTCTCTCTCTGATTGCTTGGGATTTCAGAAAGCCATTTATTCCTGTTTTCATCTTCTCTTTTGGTAGATTTTGCACAGTTATAAAACCAAGATTTGGCTGTTCTTCCAAACATTTTGATATTTAAATGAAAATCAGAAAACTCTGCTTCTCCATTTATTGTGCAGTATTCAGTATGCAAAGTAAACATAATGTGGATGGATAGAATGCAAATACATACTGCTGTCTGTTCTTATTGTAATTCTAATGGAATAAAGAAGGACTACATACAAATTATAAAGAAATCTAGCTCAGTGCCTGCAGCCTCCTAAGAGGATTACATTACACTAATTAGCCCTTTACAACTGTTAACAGCTTCTGAACCATAACGATGAGACTGAGAATTGCTTAGTTACTGTTACTTTTTAATTCTGTAACTGATCTTCAAAGATAACCCTTTGCAGAAAATAATTAATTCAAGAAGACAGCTGATCAAACTGAAATAATCGGTACAAGCTGGTACAGGACATAAAATAAACTGTGTTCTGTACACTTTAATTTTGTATTCCTCAGAGGCCATACCCAAACCACAGTATAAATGCCCTCCTCTTCTTAGTCTTTCATAAAATATTAGCTTTGCATTGCAATGGGATTATACATTTAGAAAGCGTGTTCCTGTAAATATATTGTAATTCTATATGCAAAAGGTAAAAAAAAGGTTACAGCATAAGACCTCTTTTGTGAAGGTAAGTATATCACTGTTAAGAATAACAATATTTCTGCATGTTTAGATCTTTTAAGTTGTGTCCAAGCAAAATAAAACACTATATAGCGTCCATTTGATGAACCAAGTCTAACAGTGGAGATTACAGTAATCCTAGTGGAGGTGTTCTGCCACTGATAATCCTTCATTGAGGATCACACATTACATAACCTGCCTTATGCAAATGCTGCTTAATACATGGACTTTTTGGCCTTGTTTTCATACTTTCTGTCAACATAAATTCCCTGAATAGAAAAACTATGAGTACTTCCTGCCTCCTCCTCCTGTTTGTTACTCTACTTTTTCTATTTCCATTACTTCCAACTGATAATGTACCCATGGCCTCAATCGTGTGGCCTTACCTGCAGTTTTCTTAAGGGTACTTTATCTATTGTGCAGCAAACAAAAATATTTTGCCAAGCTTTTAGCAAAATGAGTTTTATACTATTTTCAGTCTGTATGATCTTAAGATGCAACCACTGTATCCCCCTGTCAGGCTTCTTCTGTTTCTGAAATTTCATGTATTTATCAGGCAGCAAGAAAGTTGACCACTGACCATATAATAATTTGGGAATTTTACTGTGTGTTTCACCATACAAACAACTAGCTAGGCTTTACAGACTAGTTTGGAAGCATTGCCTGTCACCTTGTGGTTGGTTGTAGATATAACAAGCCTTGTATGTGACATTATCTGGAGTAAGGACGAGTGGAATTATGTGTTATTTTAATCCATATTATGGTTTATTTACCATAGCAGTGAGATTCTTGTGCTTCTTCTATAATCATCTTAAATCTACTCAGGTAGAGCTACCTATGCATTGCATGGCATCACACACCACATGAAAGATGACCCATTTGGGGGAAGAGAGGTTTGTGAAAGGCATTTGCTATACCATTAGTCAGGTAGTACAGCTAAACAAGGGTAATGTGCAGTAGGCAGAGAAAATAGCCAACCTAGCTGAAAGGCCTGGCACATCTTCTAGGCAACCTTTAAAATAAGGGCTCCTTTCTGAGCCTAATTCTTAAGATTCCCTTTGATTTTTGAACCTCCATAGGGGTAGTACAAATACTTCTCCCACCCTGCCCTTGTTCTTTCCATATGCTGAGTGAAAACTCTGCTTTTTTTCCTCTCCAAGTTGTTTCTCTCCCCAAAGTTCTCCTAATATTAATACTGGAATACCAAATAAAAGATCCTGATAAAGCCTGGCACTCCACATATGTTAGACAGCATCTTATGAGTCAGCCTTCTCAGACACTGTAACTTCTGATGGTAAGTTTTTCCACTACTTCAATAAATGCCAAAGCAAGCCCAAAGTTACAAGTTTGAGGTTCATAAGACAGTGCCCAAATATGAGATACAGGGGATGTAACCTGAATACATTTCTCAGAGTTTAACCTCAAAACTAAATCTGTGTTTATTTCGTTGTGCTGATAACACTGATTGTCAACAGTATCCTAAATGGATAAATAAATTCTGCACAGTAGTGAATTGAGAAGTTAAAAAAAAACCCAAAACAAACAGGCAACCTGTCAGATTAATAATGAAATTAATTTCTAAAGGAAGCTATAGAGTATGTCCTGTTTCTACATATCTATGGCAGTTCTGCCCATGACAGTCCATCCTTCAAGAAGAGTGACCTTGCTATAGTAAGTGATAGACATAGGTGTTGATAAGATGCGTCTCTTCAGAAAAGAAAGGAAGAATTGATGCAAATGAAAAATGTACATAGGTATCAGTTTGTTGAGGGATATTCTTAATATACCTTAAATAACAAACCTAGGTTTTAAAAACATTAAAAAGTTTAGCTGGGGCAGAATGACTAGAAGAATTAACTACAAAGCTGTTAGAAAATTCTGAGCATTCATGGGAGAGGAAATAGTACTCTGCAATGAAAATGCAAAGAAAGGTTGTTTATAATATGAACTGGTTAATGTAGGCAGTGAATTGTACTACAGACAGCAGTCATCCAGGGTAAGGGGAGACATAACTGACAGCCTGAAGTTTGTGGGTGTACAGTATAGAGTGTCTTTGGGCTCCATGCACTGAATAATTTACAGGTTTTTCTCTAAAGGAGTACAATGTTTTGAGCCAGAAATTTACCCATTATTTTTGTTGGTAAAAGAATATATCCTTCTAATCTCAAATATGTTTTTATAAAATCTTAAAACTACAAAGAAAAATGGGTGATATCATAGGAGTATCAAATTGTGGACAAATACAAAACTTGACTCTCTACCTTCTCACATACTATGTAGTTATTTCCAGTTGTATAAACTGGAGAATAAAATACTAAAATTCTGATTTGGTAATTGCCAGAACTGTAATAAAAATCCACACCTCGCAAAATCTGAATATTGGGTAAAGGCAAAAATTTGGAAGTGTGTGTTGAGAAATTGATACAGAGAAGTGGGTGTAAAATACAGTCAGGGGAGGAAATTAGGGAAATTGATGATGACAAAGAAGTATTTGAGTAGAAAGGATACATGGAAATACACAGTGGAAATAAAGGATTTGTGATGGAGAACCATCGTTTTCCCAAGGAACGGAGGGATTTAACTGCAGTGACCTGTAAATGATACAATGCAGACTGTTTGACTGTGCCATAGAAATTGTACAGTCTTTCTGAGCTCCGAGTCCTGCCTGCCTAGCAACTCAAACCTCTTCAAATTATTTACCTTGGTGCTAAGCTCTGCAATTTGTGCAAAGGTGCTGTTTAGTTCAGACAGATGAATTTCATAAGAATTGGTGTCCAACAGGAAGCATCCACTAGAAATAAGCTCGGGCAATGTTTATTTGACATTATAGTCAAATAAGGATGCAGTCCGACCCACAGTTTTTGACATTGACATTGTTTCACAATGAGTACAGTGAAGGACATAGCACAGACTGGCAGGGTCCAGGGAGCAATAACTGGTCCTGACTGACCTCACCTGGGACCTCCACCCACACTCTTGCCCATGGCCCAGGGGTTCCATTTAAGCTCAGTGCCGGACCATCAGTCCTTGCCTGAGCTCCATTAGAGATGGGTTTGTCACTGGCTCCTCTTGCTCTGAACTGTGACCTGGCTTCCTGGTTTGACTTTTCCACATCACTGTGGACCTGCCTGGGAACCACAGTGTCTGGCTCCAGTTACTATCCTGGGACCTGACCTGGCTTTCCCCCTCAGACCTTCCTCTCTCTGCCCTGAGGTTTGGTGGCAGTCTGGACTCCTGGTGGGTCCTGGCTGCCTCTCCCCTGGCAGGCCTGCCTGCCTTGTTTGGGGGCTGTGACTGGGCCCTGGCTGGCCGGCCCCTGTCCGGCAGCCTTGCTGTGGCACTGAGCTCCCTGTCCTGTAGGATGCAGCAGGCCCTTGTGGCTCAGCTGCTTGGCTCAACTCCAGGATGTCAAAACTACTTATATTGAAGTGTGTGCTGTGGATCTTAGAGAAGGGTGAAAAAACCACCCTCTTGGAAACAGTGGTCGTGACATTGGTGATGTTGCATATAGGTCCTCTCACAGTATGTATTGACTTAAATAGTATTGTTTAAATGTTGCTTTTCTATGTTTTTAATAGTGAACAAGCTCCACAGATGCAAAATTGGATACTTGGGAATGTAAAGCAAACTTAATGTGTTTTTTCCCCTTCCCGATTACGAACTGCTTGTACCTGTCACGCTCTCCACAAAATGGCATGATCGGTATTTTGAGAGTTAGTGGTGTGATTCTGCATTGTAGCCTCAGTTTAGTCAGCATCGTGTTTACGAGAGTTACAGAGAAAAGCTTATCAAAGACCGCTGGTGGGTAAATTGAAGTGGGACACAGACGCGAGTTGTGGACACGGACACTTCCCAATCGCTGACGGGCCTCGGAGCAGAGGGGCGGGCGTGTTTTATTAACAGGTGGGGATTGACCCGATTAGAAGAACGAATCACAGCGGTACCTCCCCC
>NW_010312242.1:0-251 GCF_000700745.2 Antrostomus carolinensis
CCACCACCCCCCTTCCCCCCCCACCCCAAAGCTAATGAATGATCATCTAATCATCCAAACACCATTACACCTTCAAATCTAAAGCTGTAAACAATTCATATGACTCAAGGCCTTGAGTCACCAGCCACAGAGAAGTTTAGCTGGGGACACCTGGAATCATAGAATCACAGGATGGTTTGGGTTGGGAGGGACCTTAAAGCTCATCCAGTTCCAACCCCCCTGCCAGCAGCAGGGACACCTTCCACTAGACC
>NW_010312243.1:0-268 GCF_000700745.2 Antrostomus carolinensis
TGTGCTGCTGCCAGTGCCCCTGGAGCTGTAGGGCTGCTGAGCTGTGGGGCAGGGAGAGGAGCAGGAGGGTGCATGTGCAGCTGAGCCATTCCTGGAGAGCACAGGGCTCTGGGCTCCCTGCTGTCCCAGGGCAGCCCAGAGGCCAGGCTGTGCCTGTGCTAGCTCTGGGCAAGTGGCTCAGGGTTTTGCCCTGGCCTGCCTCAAGTGTCTGCCAGCAGGAGCATGTTTCCCTGTGCAGCTGTTTAGACATTTCCAGGAAATGTGTCCC
>NW_010312243.1:815-1027 GCF_000700745.2 Antrostomus carolinensis
ACAACAGGCTCACCTGTTGACCTGTTTGGGGGACAATGGATCCAAAAGATCCTGTCTAGTCAAAGGTTTTCTACCTAGGTGTGTTCTGTGCTCACCAAAGGCCTGAGCAAAGAAACCAAGAGAAGTGTGCCCAAATCCCAAAGCTTTGCTCCTTTGCAATCTCCCACAGATCTGGCTCACAGGTGTCTTCAGTCACAATTCCATAGGTAAGA
>NW_010312243.1:1276-1514 GCF_000700745.2 Antrostomus carolinensis
CAGCTGGAAGAAGCAATTCTAGATTCAGCTCCAGCTGTTGGTAGGCTGCATGATCATTGACAATGCTGCCCTTCCAGAAATTATTCTGCAGTTTCCTTTCATAGTCATTTGAAGCTTTTAAACTTCACATTTCAATTTGCTTTGCCTTAGGGAAAAACACTTCTGGGCCCAGTGCCAACTGTAACCTTCTGACAGCAAAGTCCTCATGGTTGCCAGCTTCTGATGTTACACAATGTCA
>NW_010312244.1:0-2545 GCF_000700745.2 Antrostomus carolinensis
CTCCTCCGGGGTGGTGGTACCGGGCACCCTCCTGCCCGCCTGCCCCGCCCGCGGGTGTGTTTTCTTAACCTCCTGGGAAGGGCTTCCCCCCATCCCCGGTGGTGTGAGGGTGGGGAGGTGGAGCTGGGCGCTGTGGAGGAGGAGGAGGAGGAGAATCAGCGGCAGCATCAGGTCCCAAGGCCCTCAAATTAAAATGGCCACTTGCAGTCAGCACCACCGGCGAGTTACTGTCTGCCGCCCCTGGGCCCTTCTCCTCCTTCAGCTTCAGGGTAGATGGGGCTTGCTCCTCAAGTCTTTGCCTCTGCTTATGTCAGCGTGGGAGGACAAAATCCTTTTTAACATAGGTTGGAATTATATCAACCCGGTGTATGGGAGACTGGGTGGATAAGGGAAGAGCTGAAGCAACAGAAAATACATGTGACTTCATTCCATTGAAGCAATGTTATAATCAGTGTCTCTAACAAAGTAGAGAAGGTACTTTCAGGGCCAGACACCTACTTTGATTTCCTACTTTGATATCCAACACCAGGAGCAGGTCTTATAGTGGAGCTTGGGGACCTGTAGCTGTACATCTTGTATAGACACGCTGCTGTAAGCCTTTGTATCTTGGTAGTTTTTGTGCGTCCCGATTGTTTATCAGAGTGTTAAAAGAGTAATTGGTATCGTCTGTTATCCCATGTTTTTTTTAAATCAGATTACTTAATTTGGCAAAAAACAGATACAGTCAGGAACAAACTCACATTTTTGGCTTGTATTGGAGTAGCACCTTGAAGTCTGCATTTGAATCTACATTATTCGTTTGATAAATCTGTAACGAAGACCTTCCTTGACTCTAAGTCCTGGTTAATGGGGAAGAACAGAAGAATAAAGAAAATATATGAGAGGTTGTTAACAAACAAATACAGATTTGTGCTGCTCTTATACAGATACTGAATACAGATACTGCGTACTGCTATCTAATCAAAATTGCATTCCTGACATAGTTTCAGGAATATACAGGTCTTGGAATGACTCCTAATCTATTCTTTCCATCTATTTTTTCCTGGAAATGGACGTAAAGGACATTAAATTTCATTTACTCCAATGTTTATTAGTTAAAGGAGAGGATTAAATTTAGCTCATCTTCTAGGTCTTTTAAGATTAGGTGTTCACAGATGTTTATGTTTTACTTGACAGTTACAGTGAAATTTGAAACTGGGGTGTCATGGGATATGAAGCAGTTTTGAAATAGGATTTTTTTATTTTGTTTTTTTATAAGTAAGCAAGTTATCTTTAAGTGAATAATGAACTGAGATCCATATGTCTGTAGTTTTGAAGTGGAGCTGAATTCTTAGAATTATTATTCCTTTTGTTGTGGAGCTGTGGTGGTCTCTAGACTTATGAACCTGAACAACTACTTTGAAATTTCTGTTTGAATTGCAATATTAAAACCTAGAATTTGAATAACGTTCAAGTTCAAAACTTGTCCTCATAGTTAATCCTAAATGTGTTACTGAGAAAATGGAAAAGCTGATTGAAAGAAGCTTTTTCCTTTGCTATCACAAGTGCAAGGTACTGGTGTTAAAGCATTCCTTTCATAAGAAGGAATTTTATATTTTGAGGAGAAAACACAGGAGTCACTTGAAATTTCTAGAAGGGAACTTTCCTTTATGAAGTGGACTTGTCAGGTCCTTAGTAGTTTGTTTACGGAGTGTTACAAAATGTATATTCCACTGCAGTCAGTGTGTTCAAGAAGGAGATAATGGTGGCAAGGGAAGATAATAAAAGATGTGATATTGCAACAGGACCTCTAAGATTGTTACCACTATTTGAAGTAAAAGTTTATAGAATAATAAAATTCTTGCATTCTTAGAAACCAGGAAAACAGTTATGCAGTTAAACATCCATTTGTTTATCTAATACATAGGTGAGCCTCATAAGTCTTCCCCCCAAAAAAAATTTCTAGCCACTGGATTAATCCAGGGATTTTTAAAAAAGTTGCTCAAAATGACAAGTTGTTTTAGGAGGGCAAAGTGGACACTTCAAATTGAAGACTGTAGTTGTTTTATGTATGCCTTTTAGAAATCTCAGTTTTATAGTAAAATAAATTTTCATAATAAGCACATTATTGGTCACAGTTTTTGGAGTTCTCCTGACAAAATGGCTGTAAAAAATTCTAATGTATTGGGAGAACTTTATGCTGCAACTTTAAAGGAATGTCAGTCAGTGCTCCCTAATGATAATACATAGAGTCCTGTTGATTTCAGCAGTTACTTCTGCTAAGTGCAAAAAATCTGCCAAAAAATCTTTTCTAGGCTACATGCCTTTCTTGGAATATCTCAGAATATGAAACTGTTAAATCTTCAGCTGGAGGCATGCAGTAAAAAAAACAACCAAACAAAAACCCCAAACTTTGCATTGAAAAGAAGAAAGGCTAAATAGTTTCTGATAAATAATTTCAAAGAATAGATTAGAATATTTCAGTGTGAAGGGACAGAGAGTGATTGTCTAGTCCAACTGTGTGACAGCTTCAGAGCTGACCAAAAGTTAAAGCATGTTGTTAAGG
>NW_010312245.1:0-1123 GCF_000700745.2 Antrostomus carolinensis
CATGGGTTAGTGGGCATGGTGGTGTCAGGTTGACAGTTGGACATGATGATCTTAGAGGTCGTTTCCACCCTTAATAATTCTATGATTCACAACTTTGAGCTTTGAAGGCAAGCTGACTCCTTGCATTGTAATTTGGAGAGCCGCATGATGAGCCTGCTGAGACAAGCCTTTGCTCCTTCTCATCCGGGACATGATGATGATGATGATGATGATGATGGTGAGAAACCTCACAGGCAGGGAGGGGGTTGTGTACCACTGCAAACAAGCACTGACCTGTGGGGTGGGTTGTTTGGGTACTTTGGACATATTTGAGAAAGAGCAAAAGGGATGGTCTCCAAGACGCAACATTGTCTGAGCACTCAGATAACGTGCAGACAGAGTGATAAATCAGGAGTGTGAAAGTGCAATTACCCACTGAAAACTCTTGCCCATCACCAAAGAAACAAAACTCTGAGTGGTTTCCACAAAACCACTGGGGAGAATCACAGGTCCCTGGAGATAAAGACACAGACACAACAGGCAATAAAAAGATCACCAGTTTTTAATGAGAGTCTCAGTATCCATCACTCACCTCCACTCCGTAGCAGAGGTTTTTCCTTCACACGGGCTTGGATCTCTGCAAGATGTGTTCATCCTGTTTCCTTGACTGACAAGATACCATCTGCTTTATATAGTGCCTCTTGCTTTCTTTGGGAATTGTAAAAGAAAAGCAGCTAACTTCAAATTGCAATTAGTGTATCACTAGACACATTATCTTCAGATTGCTTCACTGTTGCTTCAATATAATTTGCTGCCTGTCTTCGGTGGGGGCAGGTTTGACATGAAGACATCAATCTCTTCTTATTTGCCCTGTAGGTCTGTAAATACCAACTGCTCCCAGGCACCTCATGAGAAAGCATTTGTACAGCCATGAAGCTGAGTTGAGTCAAAACCTGCAAGCCCAGGCATTCATCAGGAATGTTATTAATGTGTGGCATTCATTAGGTATGCTAATGTAATGGTAGGGAGGGGCACGGCTGGTTAGCTGGGACTGGAGCTGCTGGGATAGTCTAGTTTGTCTGCCTGGGAACTGGGATGGAATGAGTGGCTTTCCATAGAATCATCGAATGTTGTGAGTGGGAAG
>NW_010312246.1:0-3458 GCF_000700745.2 Antrostomus carolinensis
GTTGGGTGGTGTGAGGGCGGCCCTGGGGCGGCAGCCGGTGCGGGGTTAGGTGGTGCTCAGGGGAGCTCGTAGCCTCGAGCAGGTGGGTTCGCTGGCACAGGGAGGAGGAGAGCCTTGCTGTAAAGGTGCTGAGCCCGTCTTAGTCTGTAATGCGCTGTGTGTGCTTCGTGCGTGTCTGGTGGGAAGGAGTCTGCAGAGGTGCCCGAGGGGGTGTGCTGGGAGCTTTGGTCGAGGGCACAGGCTGCCGTGCGGGGGCTTCTGCTTGGTGTGCAGGCGGCTCGGGGGTGGAAACGTGCGTGAGCTTTGTTAGTTCATCAGCCTCAGTACCAGGGGCTCACGGAGCTGGAGGAAGGGACCTGCCAGCGTGCAGGGGTGGCCACATTCTCGAGTCTGCAGAGGTGCCCGAGGGGGTGTGCTGGGAGCTTTGGTCGAGGGCACAGGCTGCTGTGCGGGGTCTTCTGCTTGGTGTGCAGGCGGCTCGGGGGTGGAAACGTGCGTGAGCTTTGTTAGTTCATCAGCCTCAGTACCAGGGGCTCACGGAGCTGGAGGAAGGGACCTGCCAGCGTGCAGGGGTGGCCACATTCTCATCCTGAAGCAGTAGATGCCTTTGCTGTGTTTCCATTCACTGTGGGAGCTAAGGTACTCATGAGCCAAGTAAGAGGTTTTTCACATTCAGGCTGTTTGTAGCCTTGTGAGAAGGGACCATTTGGGTCAGGGGAAGCTTGGTCCTGGAGTGCCAAGCTTCCAGTTGCTGTGAGGCCCGTGTGGGTGGCAGGAGCTTGTGGTGGCACCAGTGCTCATGAACTAAGTGTGAGGTCAGGTAGGACTTCTCGTGGGCTCATAACCTTGAGAGAATGGATCTGTTTGTGAGGGGGTTGCGAGAGCCTCACCCCAGACAGTTTATTGTTTGGGGTTTTTTTTTGCTGAGCTTTAATTTATTATGAGGGCTATATAAGAGACAGTAGTGTGTGGTGGTGCTCATGAGCTATATCCCGGGCATCTGAGGTGTGTGCTCAGGTGGACTTACTCTCTCAGGAGAAGGTATCTGGTGGTGTGTGTGGTGGAACAGCTTTGCTTTGAAGTGGCCGACATCTTTGCTGTTTCAGTTTTCTGTGGAAATGTTGTGATGGCACTCACAAGCTATGTGTGGGGTGGCAGGAGTTCAGATGGGCTTGCAGCTCCGCAAGAAGTGACCTGTGTTTGGGGGACAGGAGATTGGAAGCTTCCCCTCAGAGCAGTGGACGTGTACTGTACTTCTCTGTTTGTTCTCAGGGCAGTGTGGAGGGCACTGGCATGTGGCAGCACTCATGAATCAAGTGATAATGGGGTTGAGGAGGATTCTGGAGAGTCTGTAAACCTTGCATGTAGGTACCCGCAAGGGGTGTGTTGGCTTCTGGAGGGAAATGTTGCTTGCAGGGGCAAATACCTGTACCACGTGTTAACTTACTGTGAGGGCAGTGCAGGGGGAAGCAGAGTGCAGTGGTTATTCACAAGCTGCTTGGATACTTGGTCATGGATGCATTTTTTAGGTGAGCTTGTAGTGTTGCAAAAAAGGACCTGCTGGTAGAGAAGTGGTGTTGTTTGCGAGGCTTATTCTGGAGGGGCAGATGCTTGTGCTGGGTTTCTGTTTGGTGTGAGGGCACAGGCAGCAGGCAGGTGGCTGTGCAGTGCCTGTGGTGCTCATGAGCCAAGAGAAGGACAGTTCATGGCAATCCAGGTGGGCTTGGAGTCTGTTGAGAAGCGCAGCAGACACTATATAACCATAGTTATTTATAAGTAAGTAAGCAGATAACTATATTGTGTACATCTTCTTAGACTTTTTTTTTTATATGTATACACTATTAATGTGTATGTATTATCTCCACCACAGAAAATATTTCCCTGGATGTCATTACCATTAAATATGTATGTTATAATTCAGAATTGCCCTAGAACCCATGAAGAATTAAAAACTTTAAGAACAGCATTAAAAATAAACTATTCCCAAGTGGGAAAGGAAGTAATTTGCCATTGGAGTATATAAACATTTTATGTTTCATACAGCACTGCATGCCTTTATCAATAAAATATTGAAATACCAAACATCAGAGACCCATAACTAGTGAAGAATTAAGGCTGCTGTGGTAAAAAAAATAAAATAAAATAAAATAAAATAAAGATGCTATAGGTATATCCTATGTGAAATATTTTTGTTTTGACTGAAATGGTTACATAAGGCAAGGTTTTCAGCGTTTCAAGGAAAAAGTTTTCATGACCCTGTGTGTAAAAGGATTACCGTAATTCATAGTTTAAAGGAAGAACTTCAGTTTTTGTCGGAATGGAAGTAATGTCTTTATGTACAGTGTAGGCAAAATGGAAGTTCAATGCCATGTTACTACTAGCTATCTGAATGTTTTTTTTCTTTATTCCCTAAAATTCAGAGTTTATACATTCAGAACATTTTTTCCCTTATTCTAATAAAATCAGCAGATCTTTATCTGAAGAATGATCTTCAAACAGATTTCAGAGCATCAGCTTCAATTTTTTTACTGTTGAGTGGAAACTGCAGGTGTCAAGTAAATAAATAAAAATATAAAAAAGCTCACAGTTTAATAGCAAAGTTGGTATTTTTTTAATTATTCAAATAGTGACCTTTCTCTTGTGCCTTGTGCTGACATGAGTCCTATAAATTTCAGTCTTAAAAATGGTGTTCTGTTGATGTGTTGATTTTTGTGCTATCATTTGGAGAGAGAAGCTTCATCCCTTGTTTAGTATTCCTGGAGAACCTAGGACTAACATTTGTAGTGGCTGTATTCACACAGCTCTGTCTGTAAGAGGGTGCTCATGGATAAATCTGAGGTCACGTTTCTGAGTATTCACAATGTCTATGGACAGGACCACCCTTGAGGATATGTTGGTTAGATGTTTCTTGGCATATTAGAGCTGTGTTTGTCCTTCACAGTCACTGTAGACAATTTCTAGAACAGCTACTGTTCGTAGTGCCCCAAGTCCACTTGCACTTTACTCAATGGTGTTGTTATGTCATAGGGTGAAAATGAGCAATCACAGAACAAAACTCCATAAGTCAATTGGTTATTAAGACTAATTAATGAAGAAATAAGAGATGAGGCAGTTGGTCACCAGTGCAGAAGAAACATCTCCACTCTGCACAAATAGAAGGGGATGCCAGAAGAACAGGTGTATTTTTTGCAGAGAGTTATTGCTTGAGAGAAGGTAGGGGGTTGTGGTATGGGCCAGCCAGTGAAGTGGCCTCATTCACACCAAAGTTACTGATCATCCCACAGCTGAAAGATAGTGTGGTGCCACATGAGTGCTTGGGATCCTCCTGATCGGTAGATCTAGTGTTGGCTGCAGTGGTGTACACCCGTGCTGTGTTTCCAACAGCCAGGTTAAGCTAGTGTGGCTTATAAGATGAACCTAGTAGTCGTCCCTGTGGTGCTGTTCTCCCCTGCACTCCA
>NW_010312246.1:3502-5785 GCF_000700745.2 Antrostomus carolinensis
TTTCATATTTCCTTGCTTTTGCAAATAAAAGCTTGTCATCAAGATGCCACCATGTGCAGCAAGATCAGTGAATGCACTAAAGAGCAGCAGTGGATAGAAGTACTTGTGTAGGGCATAGTGTATAGGGTCACAGGGTGAGAATAGTACAAATACTGGGCCTATACAAAAAGTGAAATGATTTCTGAAAACTTTTTGTTGGACATGTTTGTAGCTAGGGTTGATAACTGCAAGCTAATAATTAACTGACTCTTTAAAAATTATCATTGCACATACTAAAAAAAAAAAAAAAAAGATATTTTTAGAGATCATTGAGAGAACGTGTGAGTGCAAATAGAATGGGTGAGTTTGAAGAGAATGCTGTTTCCATATTTCTCAAAAAAAAAAAACCTGACATGCATTGTGATGGTAGCAGTCATAGTGTGGAAAAGTAAAGAGTTATATCAGTGGCCTTCCCTAAATACCATCCTGACTTTCCCAGGCAAGACAATTGCACAGTGCCAAAATAAGACTGCAAAAATTGTGTTATTAAAAAAATAAATTTTAAAATATTAAATTATTTTATTTATAAACTCTGTCTAAAAAGAACCATTAGTGATTCTTATGTATAGTGAGAAATAAGTCCAAACTATGAAAAATATCTTAGATGCTCTTTAAAAGTAAATTCCACTAGTTTGTTACTAATAAAGTATTTGTGTGGTAAAAAGACAGAGAAAGAAGAGGAGTGATATTGCAGAAATTAAAGTATATGAAACAAGATACAGTCTTCATTTTGACCAGGACAAGGGATTAGTATCATAGTTGAAGTGGATAGTGTACATACCAACAGGGAGCAGGTGCTCCTTCTCACTTGGCTAAGCTCCTCTTCTCACCACTTGATAATCCCTCAAGTTTCAAGGGGGCTGGCACCATATGGGCTAATGGCAATGCTGTATTTTAAAATTCTATGTTTAACTCTACTATTTCTATATTTTTTTTCATGTTGGCAAGGAAAGTAGCAAAACTGAGGTTAGCAGTATTTGACAGAATATATCATGGGCTTGTAGTTCAGGGTGTAATTATTTTTGTGTTATGTGGCTTAGAATCCGGTAAAACCTGTAAGCCCTGTGGCACAGAACACGCTGGACCTGGCATTGTGCAAGTACATGCAATTAACCATTGGCAATAGTAACTAATTTGAGGGGTTTTTAAGTCCTTAAACTTGTGTGAAGAAAAATGAGTGTAACTTTTTGAAGTTTCTTCTGTTTGATTTAATACTAGTTCATTTATCATTACTGCAGACCAAACTAGGTTTCTGAGTTTGGTTTGTCTTGCTGTATTATGTCAATGCAGGCATCTTTCCTTCCTTATTTAACTAGTAGCACAGACTTGGTTTTCTTCTTACTCTTTATTAAGAGTTAAGACTTTCCATTGTATCATGCATGGCCAAAAAAAGAAAATAAAAAAGGACAAAATTAGAATCTGTCAGTCTGCATGATAACAAATATTTTAGAAGGCATTCACTAAATTAACTTGGACATTATTTATCACTAGGTTAATAGAGAACTTCATATGTCCTTTATGTCTTTGCTCCTTGCATTGTTTCCTTATCCTAAAATGTTACCTTGCTTCAAGCTCTTCAGTCAGGCTGATCTCTTTGGAGTGCTTGGCTTTAGTGCAGTCTATCATTCGTTCTCACTGAGAGAAACCTAATTTTCTCTTTAAACCTTACTCAGTATCAGTGCTTTGTGCTGTTGTATCAGTGGCTCAACAATTACATGAAAAATACGGACTTGGCATAGTTTTATGAACCTCATTAAAATTCCAGTTTGACCTTAACTTGATTTAAGTCAGCTCAGTTCTTATTTTGTGTAAGCATAGGGAAGAGAACAGTTTTCAAAAGAAGTAATCGTGTCATACTGAGGGGGAAAAAAATTATCCCATTGGGCTGGGAAAAAGGTTATGTCAGTATTTAGTGGAATTTAAGGAAAGCATATATGAAGCAGGTAAAAATACAGTGGTGCTCCTGCCAGCGTACCCATCAGCACTGGCATGCTGTTCTTCAGGGAACCCAAGTCAAAGGTTGCATTATCATTTTTGGAGGCTAAATATAGGCTTTCTGCACCATCAATTTGTCAAATCACTTTTTGCGTCTATTTATAGTGTCATTCTTAACAATATGGTTTATAATAAATTCCACAAAATAACTTATATGTTATAAAGTCAAATTGTATAGTTTGTATAATTGTATAATATACATAATAATTGCTATGCTTAAAATCACAGAATCACAGAATGGTAGGGATT
>NW_010312247.1:0-1713 GCF_000700745.2 Antrostomus carolinensis
GTGGGAGTGGGAGACGCTTTAGTGCAGAGCGGTGTTGCCGTTCCCGTCTGCCAGGTTCACCACGTGAGCCAGGAGAGCTGGCGAGACCTCAGCAAAGGCCAGGAGGTGGTTGGCGACCGTGTCGGGGACAGATGACTTCTGGCTGGACAGACGGAACCACTCCTGCAGGACCAGGCTGCTGCTGGCGAGCTGCAGGCAGTGAGTGGTGCTGAACTGGGGGCTGCAGCTCCCCATGAGCCTCTGCACAGCCCTGCACCCACTCTGCACCCACCCCGCTTCTGCCAGCCCCCGTGGGGAGCAGAAATCCTGCTCCAGAGGGGACTCAGTTTCCGGACCCTGAAACCTCAGAACCAGATTGGGATGGCCTGAGCTGAGCCCACACGGGTTTTGGGGTATCTGGGACGAAGCCTGGAGCAAAGGGCTGAGTTTTGGGGGAGTGTGCTAAGCTGGGCTTTGCTGCCCCATCTTTGGGGAAGGCCCCAAAGGGGGGACCCCAGCAGGATCCAGGCAAACCATCCCACCCGCAGCACCCCACTCACCACCTCTTTGCTCTTGGTGGCACTGGGGTGGCCCAGGTGTGTCTTGACGATGAGACAGGCCTCCCGCATCCTGGGGCTCAGCTCGAACCTGGGGAGACCACGAGGGCGGCTGCAGCGTGGGGCTGCATCACCCACCAAAACTGCGTGGCAAGGGGCACCCCGAGTCCCCCCGCGGAGGTTTTGCTCCTCTCCCTGATGCCTCCACGTGCTCCCCGTGCTGCAAAGTCCATCCCAGTGGTTGCACCCCAGCAGCTTCATTCTCTGCAAATCTCCGCTGAACCAAGCCTTATAGGGATGCGCCCAGGCACAATTTACCCATTTTTAGGCCAAATTTTTTCCTTTTGTTGAAAAAATGCCATTAAGGGCTGGTGGTTTTTATTTTTCCACCTCCAAACTATCTTCTCCAGCAAAGAGGCATCTGGGGCCTCAGTCTCATCCTTTCCTTAGCAGACCCAAGAAGTTGGAAGGATTTTTCTTCCTGCCTAATGGTTTCTGCAGGAGTTTTTCCCATCGGATGCACAAATACTGGAGCAGATGCTCAGTACTGGCAGGGCCAGTGCCGGCCTGTGGCTCCCAGCTGTGTGGGGTGAGGGAGCCTTCCCCATCGACACTTACTTCTCCTTGACCTCGGGGAGCTCTGGCAGGGTCACATCAGCCCCCTTGTGCTCCTGTCCTGTCTCGTGCTCATTGCCTCCAGCCTCCTCATCTGAGGTTTCAGTGTCCCCCTGATCCTCGCTGTCAGAGCTGTCAGCGGAAGCCTTCTCAGAGGAGCTGTCTCCTTCCTCCTCCTCCTCCTCGCTGGACGTACTCTCATACCTGCATGGAGGGAGGATGCTCAGTGGCAATGCAGCACCCAGCTGGTCTCCTTCAGGCCCCCCATTGCCACAGCCCCTAGCCCAGGACAGGGACACTGGGGGCTGAGGCTGGCCTGGGTGGGGGGGCAGGCCTCGGCACGTACTCCCCGTTCAGCACGCCCACAAACTGCAGGCTTTTCTTGCTGCCCTCGGCCTCGCTCCGGGGGGGACCATCTCGCTTCTTCATGATGGACTTCAGGGCTCCTGGGGACAGAGAGATGGGTGTCAGGGGCCAGCCAGTAGGAACCTCCTCACAGGGCTGCCTGGGCACCCCAAACCTGCCAGACCCCAGCGCAGGCATGGGAGGGACACAGGCAGAG
>NW_010312248.1:0-1007 GCF_000700745.2 Antrostomus carolinensis
CGGCAGTGGGATACCGAGAGAGCCCCGCGGGGTGCAGGGCTCTGCCCCGGCCGAGCCGCCGCGGTCCTGCTTCTCAGCCGCCCTCTCCCGCACCCCCCGGAGCAAACCGCAGCGCTGGTTAATGAAGGAACTTAGGGAAGATTGCAAAACACCGTAAATAATTTAGCATTGTATTTCAGGAAAAAAAAAATAGCTTTCTTAAATCACCTTCTCAATATAACTTGCAGACTTACAGTATGGCCCTGGTAAGTTTAAATTTTTAAAGTAGCAATATTCAAAGAGACAGAGATGTCTGTATTAATTATTTATCCGCTGGTGCCTTCCTTCGTTTCTAACTTATTATTAATTAGGCGCCTCTAGTCTTTCGCAGAGAGCTCCACAGAGCCAGTTGCAGCTTTAAATATGAATTAAAAGCAAATCCAAGCTACTGTAATGCGAAAATTATTCCGTATCTTCTGTGGCAGAGATGAATAGCTGCGCAGATCAATACTGTGAAGCTATGCTCCAAACGACAGGGTTATTGATAGCTTATATTAATGATGTTAATGATGGAAAAAGGAAAACAAGAACCCGACCAACTTATAAACTTTTTATCTGCTGAAACCCCGCAATCAAGCCGACAGGACCATGAATTAAGGGGACTGGAGATAATCAGGACATTATTTATGAAACCGGATAAATGACTTCTGATAGTTTGATGGGTTTGAACTCTACACTGCCGCCTCCTCGGAGGCAGGCTGGGACCGGCCCCCGCACCCGGGGGAATGTGCGTGATCCACGCGCAATCTACGCGCGACTAAGGCGGTGATGGCCGCGGAGGTCTGCACCCCTGTGTTTCACACCCTGCGAGGGTGCCCCGGGAAACCCGCAGGAAACCATACCGCGGGGTGCGAAGGACCCGCTCCTGGGGGCCCACAGCGTCAGCCCAGCCTTGCCGGCGGCCCACGGGAACGTCCCCCGCGACACGGGCGGCCCCGCTACTCCGCGGGGCAGGCTTAAGGGTAACT
>NW_010312249.1:0-211 GCF_000700745.2 Antrostomus carolinensis
CCTGCCAGGCTTTCATCCTCACCCCACCCCAGGCGAGAGACGGGGTCCTTCTGGCCACACTGACCTGTGCCACCATGTTGGTGACGTCGCCGGTGTTGGCGGGCAGCAGAAGGGTGTTTGAGTCTTTGGCGAGCTTGGAGAAGGCGCTCACGTACTGCTCTGCCACAGAGAGAGAGGCAGGGGCGCTGGCGGGGTGGGGGGAGAGGGGCAA
>NW_010312249.1:355-4298 GCF_000700745.2 Antrostomus carolinensis
GAGCAACCTGGTCTAGTGGAAGGTGTCCCTGCTGATGGCAGGGGGGTTGGAACTGGCTGAGCTTTAAGGTCCCCTCCAACCCAAACCATTCTATGATTCCATAAAACTCCTCACTCGCTGCTGCCAAAGACACCAGGGAGTGTCAAAGAGAAAACCACTGCCACCCCAACCGAGGTTTCAGCATCAAAGCAGTGGTTGCCCCAAGTCTTTGTGGCTCACCTGCTGTGCCAGAGCAGCTGCTAGGAGCTGAATAGCCTCTGCCTTGGCCCTGGCCTTCACCAGCATGGCATTGGCTTCTCCTGCAATGAACCACAGCAGAACACCCATCAGAGAGCCATGACAGAGTGCTTGCAAGGAGCTAATCAAGACAATTTCAAGGAGCAAACCAGCATGCACACACAGCCTCCTCTCAGCAGCATGGCCACACTCCAAACATGAGCTGGAGCTCAGCCCGAGGGCCCTGGCAGGGAAGGACCAGCGTGGCTGAGGAAGCCTGGCCCACAGACAGTGATGCGGTCTCTCCCCAGGAGCATCGTCCCTCAGTGCAGAGGGCTACAGATCCCCCATACCAGCAGCTTTATTGATTTGTTCAGCCTTCTCAGCTTCTGATGCCAGGATCTGAGCCTGCTTCTGCCCCTCAGCCACGTTGATAGCCGATTCCCGCGTCCCCTCCGACTCCAGTACCATCGCTCGCTTCCGTCGCTCTGCCTCCACCTGCAAACACAGCTCAGGCACCAGCCTGCCACGGCCACGCTGGGGACATCCCATCCGTGGGGCAAGCGCAGTCCTACGTCCCACTTGGGCAAGCATGGCTTAGCAGGGGATGAGAACACAGCCACAAAACACCGAGCAAGCCCTGGTGAGAGGGCTGGTTCTGCCTCTCACGCTGCACAGCCCCATCCACACCCAACCAGACTGTAGCTTCCCCCTCCTGCCCTTCCAGACTGGAGATCTGGTTTTTCTCAAGGGGAGACCTTCAGCTCTGGGATTTGCTTTCTACAGAGCCTTAAAGAGAGTTGGCAGGGGCCATCATCCCCAAAATAAAGATGGGAATTATTCATTTAATAGCTGTATGTTTGCAGCCAAACCACCAACGGGCGTCCCTCACTGCAGGAGAGCCCAGTGCTGCCAGCTCTGGATGGAGAACCATGCTGCCTGGAAGGGGAGACCTCTCCCCTTCTAGATTGCCCTCCCAGAGAACCACACCTGCATCTGCATTGATTCCTTCACGCGTGGGGGCACGTGGATGTCCTTGATCTCGTAGCGCAGGCACCGGATGCCCCAGCAGTCTGAGGCCTGGTTGATGGCATCCACAATGTTGGCGTTGAGTGACTCCCGCTCCTGAGAGGCAGAAAAGAAATGTCAGAGAACAGACGAGGCGCTTAGCACGAGACAGGGGTCAGGAGGGAAACAGACACAACACCCACGGGCCAAGGTCAGACAGAAAAACCCCATTTCCACAGGGGTAAGGCAGGGCCAAATGCTTCCCACATCTCTTGAAGGGGTCACTTTCTCCTAGGAACAGCAGTGCCCCAACTGAAACTCCTGAGATACAAACATCTGCCACACATCTGGGTACAAACATCATCCAGGAACGCAAACAGCTTCAGTTTCTGCCCAGCAAACGCAGCGTGAGGGTTACAGTCCCCCTCAACTGGATCTGCCAGGATGCTCACCATTGGGTCTGAGGAAAGTGTCACTGACCCAAGAGGAATGCAGACAGACCAGCCAGGTCTGGGCACATGCCACCCATCATCCTTTCCAACTGACCCAGAGGAGGGTAAAAAATAGCTCTCATTGAAAAAAAAAAAAAAACCCACAACAAGACCCATCTTCAAGGATTCACTAGCAGATGAACTGAAACAGAAGCCAGAACCCTCTAAGCACAGGGTGTTTTGCTGCGAAGCATATCAGCCTGGTCACACAGACCGCCCTGGGATTTCGAGAGACGCTGGCAGCCCCGTGATCCACCTCCCCAGCTCACCCGGAAGACTCTGTCGAGAGAGAGTTTGCCCAGTTCTGATCTCATGGTGGTCTGGGCCAGCTGGGTCACTGCGTACTCAGGATCTTCCACCCCATAGCTGGCCTGGAGAGCAGAAGCAAAAGACAGAGTTGATGGCAGTGCCGAGAGGGACCTCAAACAAGGCAGGGTGAGCAAACATAGAGATGAGAAACCTGCTGCAGACACCCCCGCCAAAGAAAAGCAGAGTCCAGAGCTGAGATCTGCCTTCCCCTCCTCCCCCTATTCCTGGGGAGGGGCTGGGTGCTCAGCCCACCCGCACCCCAGGGCGCAGCAAGCCGGGCAGAGGCTGAAGTGAGTGTTGTGGGGAGAAGGGAGCCAGCAGAGCCCCATGACCGGGGCGCAAGGGGCTGCCAAGGCATCCAGCTGAGCAGCACGGCACACGCCGAGCGCGCTGGGCGCAGACACGAGGGATGCAGGTTCGACTCGGGCCGAGTATCAGCACAGCAGGGACAGTACCTTGTAGGGGTCCAAAACCCGCAGATAGAGCACACCATCAATCTGCAGGGTGACGTTATCTGCCGGGAGAGAACAACACAACCTGTTTACTGGAGCAGCAAAGAAAACATGGCAACTCCATCTCCTCCGACACAACGAGCAGAGCTGGGCAGGGTCATCCCTTTCCTTCCTGGTGCCAACTGTGTGGCACTGAAGAGGAGTTGGCTGAAACGGATCTCCTTGCCTACAAGGCTTTGTAAAAAGGACCTTGATGTTCCCTAGAAACACTTCATTTTGATGTTTTAATGCACAAGAAGTCTCAGGTCTCTAGACTGAAACATTTCACACCATAGTTATCTCTATAAATAAAGACTTAAGGGGAGGGGGGGAACCCCAAACAAAAATCTTAATACTAGAATTGTAACAGAGCTACATTAACCTGACCTGAAACCATTTTTACAGAAACACAGAGGACATTTTTTGTGGTTCAACACAGGAAAACATCTGAAAAAATTGATTCCTGCCCGGGTGTGTTCAACACAGCAAGAAGGGACAGCAGCCCGGAGAGGGCAGGCAGGACCTCCTGGGGTTCTCCTGCTCACAGAGTCAGAAGCATGGGTGAGCCAGGCCCCCAGGGACAGGGTGAGTGCCAGAGCCTGGGACATCTACACTCCTCCCACCCTGTCCCTTGCTTCCCTTTATGGTTGGGCTGTATGATCATAAAGGTCTTTTCCAACCAAGTTATTCTATGAGTCCCTGGATGCAGGGGAAGGGGCAGGAGGTAGAGTCTGTTCCTTACCCAGTGTGACAGCTGACTGCTCAGGGACGTTAATGACGATTTCTTTAAGACTCTGCACATAACGAATCCGGTCCAGCAGAGGGATGAGGAAGTTCAAACCCTGGGAAAAAGGGTGGGATTAAAGGGCTGAGTTGTCAAATCTGGGGTTTTTCCCCCTAGAGAGCTCAGGCAGACTAGAGGGAGCTATGCAAGCAAAGATCAAGTTTGCTAGACACTGCAGATGCTGCAGACAAATCAAACATGCTTTACATATGGGGGGAATTTAGGTTTCTCTGTGCTTTTAACACTCCATCAAGGGAAACCGGTCTACAGGCAGTAAAAAATCTGGAAGAATAAGCAGACTACCTGCTGAAAAAAAGACATGCCTCACTACAGTTTTAGGAACCTGCTGAATCCGGGAGGGGAGAAAAGTGGCTCCTTACAGGCTCGAGGATTCGATGGAACTTGCCCATCCTCTCCACCACCCAAGCCTCCTGCTGCGGCACAAAGAGCACCCCAATATTCATGGGAAGGCCAGAGTTCAAGCGGCGCGGTGCTGGGACCAGCCACACTGAACGCTTCAGCTGCTGGGAGCGCTGGGGAAAGGAAAAGGAACAGGATGGAGACAGGCTGCCAGCCCCTCGGAGCCCAGCACCATCCCCGCTCTCTCATCTGGGATCGCTGCTCACAGCCTCAGTACACCAGGG
>NW_010312249.1:4329-4593 GCF_000700745.2 Antrostomus carolinensis
GTGTCGTGAGCTGTCCCCACAGGGATGGGACCTTGCCCCCAGGGCCAGCGTGAGTGTCAGGGCTTTCCCCACAGGTGTAGGGAGGGGGCTCATCCCTGTGCTAGAGCTTTCTCCACATCTCTCCTTCCCTCACATCCCCACTGGAAGGGAGGAATAAAGGCTCCCTAACACTGTAAGGGAAAGGAAGGTGTGGGGTGGGATCTCTCCTGCCCCACTCAGCCCCCTGTGACCTGGTCAGAACCCATCCTCCCACCCCTCTCCAGC
>NW_010312250.1:0-8457 GCF_000700745.2 Antrostomus carolinensis
CCCCGGAAGGCCCTGCCTCTCCCTTGTGGTGGTCCCCACCTCGCCTCCATGTCACGCTTCAGTGGCCAAAACTTGGAGGCTCCACCAACCCTTCAGTGTCCTGAGGCGGCCTTGAGAACCGGCTGGGGTGCCTGGTGTGGTCCCGAAGCCGGCTGGTGTCCAGGGCTGGCACCAGCAAGGCTGGCTGGGCGGGGGGGGGGGGGGGGGGGGGGCTGGAGGTGCTGTGAGGGCGGTAGGCGGCCTGCCTGTGCTGGCCATGGAGGCCAGGCTGGCCGGGTTGGCTGACCAAAGATGACAACTGCTTTGAAATGGCCCCAGCCAGGGCAGTGAGACTCTTGCCTCCCCCAGCTCACTCCTGCCTACCTGTCCCCTCAGGGCAGCAGTGGCTGGTTGCGATGTTGCTGAGAAGCCTTTGGCTGGCCCTGACTGAGAGCAGAAGAGGTACCTGGAAGGTGAATCCTCTGTACCAAAGCTTCCAAATGAGCACGATTCAAGCAGGGGCTGCTGAAAGTGACTTTTGGATACCCCACTATTAGTTACAACTTGGCTGGAGTCACCATAAAGCAGAGAAGCTCTGGACTGACTGCTGCTGAGGTTCCAGCCAAACTGGTGAAGTGTTTGAGGTCAGGCTTGCCTGAACTTTTGTGATTTGGCCTCCATTCCTGTAATGTACTTTGGATTCAAGACAGGGGAATTCATTGATTAGGTAATGTGTGCTTGGTACTTTGAAGATACGAAGTCTTTATGAAAGCACTGAGCTTCATTAATTTGTGTTTGGATGATTTGGCTGGACAAAAAAGGTGTGGGTGGTGGGTTTTTCCCCCCTCAAATTTCAGTAGCCTTGAACAGGTTGAAGCATGTGAAGAGACATGAACAATTAGTACATGTTTCAGTGAATGTGTGAACAATTTTATTTATACTCATTGATCGAAGACCTTCCTCAGTTTGAGTAACTTTTTGTCTTCCACATTTCCTTTAATGTTTTTATATATGCAAATATTAATATGTCCATACTTAAAGAGACGGACATGGGCTGCTGTCTGATTTACTGTTAATTTATTATAAATTCTCACCTAGATTTTCTCAGCAGCCTTTTTTTTTCTCTTTTTTCTTTTTCTTCCCCCCCCCCCCCCCCCCCGTGTGTATGCATGGGAATAAAGCTCTCAACTCTTAGGAAAGTTCTACTGTGTTGTGCGATTTCTTTTGTAGTACTCTGGATGTGAACATTAATGAGGGGTAACACTCAAGGCAAATGGTCTAAAGTAACTTTCATTACAAAAAAAGCCCCACCAAAGCAAAACCAAAACCCCAACCAAACAGGAAATGGAAAGCAGTCCGCTGAGAAGCATTGCCGTTTATGAGCACTGACTGTTCAGGTAAAGAGACTTGTTAAAACCCCAGACCTATGGCTTTGTCTTGTACAGTTGAGAAAGACATGGAAAACATTGTGCAAAGCTTTGGAAGGACTGCACTGTCTTTGTGCTGTTTTGGCTGACACTTTGGGCTATTTTATCAAGGTTTACTTTTTTTTTCTCTGATCCTTTTTGTCCCTGAAATGGCATATATCAAGAAGCCTCAAAGCAAATGGAAACCTGAAATTACTTGTAGTTATTGTGAGTTTATTATTATGTCATTTCACTGAAGAAACTTGGGAATTAAGGTGTGCTGATACTAGAACTGAGTCTCAATATAGACCAGTGGTGTAGCAAACATTTTAAGGCATTGTAAGAATTCACTGTCTGGAAAAGTAGAAAAAGATGCATAAAAACACGTGTAAAAGGCTAAAAGGTGCTTTTGCTTTCACAGTGGTAAGAATCTAAGTAGATCCTGTGGTCTTTAATTTGGCCTAATAAGGAGCCTGACAAAGCACTGTGCTGAGAGCTTGGACATACACACCTGGACATAATACATGGGTGAGTTACTGGTGTTCAGGGCTACTGAACATTGTCCCTTTCATCGTTAGTGATTCATTAAGGAATGCTGTGTAAGGCAAGTTTCTCTGGCCACACATACCTCTTTCACCCTTACAGCCTGCAACTCCCAAGGTGATCAAAAGAAACAGGGCAGTATTACCTGATAGGTGTGCAGTTGTCTTCTTCAGAGGCACCCCAACTTTGTTACGTTTCAGTCATCTCAGTTTTCTTTGCTAGTCAGATGTATGTACTCTCATGACTCCATGTTAATTGGAAAAGGGTTTATAAAGGGTTTCCTTAATGGCAGAGGGGAGGTCTAAGTGTACTTGTCAGAAGCATGACAGAATTGGAATGCTTTATTCCTGTTCTGTCTCAACCAGCAGAAATGACATGTGAAACTTTATGTGGAGGACTAGATTTTTTTAGGTTTGTTTTTTTTTTTTTTTTTTTTTTTCTCTTAAACAAGGGCTTGGAATACTACCCATGAGATAGCAGTAGTAACAGTTTCAGATGGATTAAGTATTTGAAGGTATTTGGAGTACTGTCAGATTTAGTATAGTGTATAGTATATTTAGTATATAGTACTTGAAGCTGCCAGAATTAAAGCAGCAGATTTATTCCTGCTTCCTTTCAGTAAAATTCCAAGGTAGTTGTACTGATCCTGGCTGTGTGGCTGCTGAGTGTGTGCAATCTAAAATATTTATATTGACACTCTTCCTGAAAGTAGACTCTGGTATAACTTTTACCCTCATTCAGGTGAGACAAGGTAAGGGACTTGCCCCATATCACATATGGAAATCGAAGCAGATTTCCCCAGTATGCTGATTGTAACAGTCTGAGGTAGCAATCACTTTCCCACAAGTTCTTACAGAGTGTGTCATCATCATCCATTAAGATGAAAGAATAGCACAGCCTTTCAAAGCTGCTGGATGCCACCTCTGCAAAGAATGGCATCATCAGTGCTACGTTCACAGGTGTTCCTGTGACATGAAAACTCTCAAATACCAGCCATAATACCCAGTGCTTGTGTAGAGTTTCACATGACCAAGACATTGTACAAACACAGACATTGAAAAACCTGAGTTATTTCACTTACAGTCACTAGCCAACCTCACCTGTGCATTCAGAAGCATTTTAAGGAGAACCTAGTAAACAAAGGACTAATTCTGTTTAACTAAAACTAATTTTGAAGTCACGTTATCCATAAGAAATACTCTGAGAATAGAATAGAATAGAATAGAATAGAATAGAATAGAATAGAATAGAATAGAATAGAATAGAATAGAATAGAATAGAATAGAATAGAATGTCACTGGCGGCTAAGAGAGGAGGAGATACTGGATTTAACCATGTAACTGTGGCTGAATGCTCCACCTTTAAGTGTTCCTAGATACGTCAGAAACCATCTTTCAATAGACAGTGAAAAGAAAAATAGTTTTATTCCTTCTGTACTTCACAGAATCACAGAATGTTGGGGATTGGGAGGGACCTCGAAAGAACATCTAGTCCATCTACCCTGCAGAAGAAGGAAACTGAATGAGATCACATAGAAAGGCGTCCAGGCGGGTTTTGAATGTCTCCAGAGAAGGAGACTCCACAACCTCCCTGGGCAGCCTGTTCCAGTGCTCCATCACCCTCACTGTAAAGAAGTTTCTTCTGTACTTTCTGTGTACATTTGGTTTCTTTAAAAGTGGTTGGTCAGACTGGTGTTTGTGTACCAGTCTTCTCCTTCAGCTTGCTTTCTGGCTGCTCAGAGAGCATTGGAAGATTTTCATTAAAACCAGAAGGACTAGAAATGTATTTTTTAGATTTGGCAGAAGCTGATAGCAGTTGCTCAGGAAAGCATCCTACTTGCAACAGATTTTTCAAACCCTATATATGGCTAGATAAACATCTAAGCATTTGGTATCTTACAGTTGTATTCTAAAGCAAAACAAAACAAAAATAACTTCAAAAAGTTACAGATAAGACCACTAAGTGAAATGTAATAGAAATTAGGAATTTTGAGAGCCAGGTTTCTGATGTCTCTTTTATGAGAATTCTTGATGTCTAATTAAGAATGAGCTTATTAACTTTTCTTGGTTGAAATATTAATAGGATCTCTTTTCTTTCTCCAGTTTCCAATTTTAAAGAAAACTGTAAGATTTTTAAGGTTTTTTTAGACCTCTTCCCCTCAGTAAAGTTTGGTTGAAACTGCCCAGTGAGTTCAAAATTCCTATCAAGGAACGACAGACAGATAACTCTGTTGAATGTGCTTTTTTTTTGTGTGTTTTTTTCCTTAGGAAACTAGACCAAGAAGAAATCAACTACCTGAATTTAAAAATTATGAATTTATAAATCTTCAGTATTCAAATATTTTCTTTGTTCGCAAAAAATGATTGAATAGAAAAATACCTCACTGCTCCTCTTAGTCAGACTGCAACAAAAAACATTAATCTAAACTCTGTGGATAAATCCCCTTTTACAATATTGTAACCCCCACACATTATTACAAAAATTACTTCCTCCTAAAATGTATACATAGTGCATGAAAATATATCTTAATTGTAAAATCACTTACAAGCATTTATGGTTCTTGCAAGTATTCCTTTATGAGTAGGAAGGTATAACTTACCTAAATTAAATCGTTGCAGAAGTGTCTGCTGCTTAGTGACATACAGCATCAGTGACACAGCAGTAGAGTCGGGTTGCTCTTGTGTTATATTTCTGTTTTTATAATACATGTGACACAATGAACACATTGGATATGCACATGCATTTCAGGGCAACAGCTGTGGCAAAGTATTTTTTCTGTAACAAGTGAGTAGGCCAGTTAAAAATGGTGTGATAGTACCTCATCAGAGCAATGATAAACTTGGTGTTTGTTAGAATGATTCGATAACTTTTGCAAAAAGTTAGCAAAAGTAGATCAGTACAGTTGCTTCTTTTTCACTTTTTTTTATTATGCTTAATATAATTCATGTCCAGCACACTGAGACACTAATCTGCAGTACTGTGCTACAAATAAACAGTAACTGTCATCTGTTAGTAATTCTGAAAGTATCAGCAATGCAAATTTATATCGTATCCTTCAGCCACAGCAAATATGGTAGATCTCAACTCTAGTCTTCTGTTTTTCTTTGAAAGTCAAGGGATTGAGCCTATTCAGTCAATACCCACTCCACTGCCTGTTAAAGCTAGGGAGAAACTCTTTGGAAAATTAATTTAGACAAGCCCAGGAGAGTCATCCATATATTTCACAGTTTATAAGCACAAGAGAAGAGAACGACACTGAAGGGCAGCTTCTCGCTTCTCTTGTCCCACTGCAGGTAATAGGCGGGTGGGAAGAGGACTGGTGATGTCTGACAGCTTCATCAAGTTAAGTTTCTTTCCTCACAGTGCTCTATGCCACAATACCACTTCATCTGGAAGACTTGTTTATCCCAAGTAGTTTAATTCTCTGAAAAGCTAAGTTTAATTAACATCATCTTACTGCCGTAGTAAGCAAGACTGGTCAGTGAACACGGGAAGATCTTTGTGGTTGTTCACACGGCTTGTAAAATAGACTGTTTATGTGGTTTGTCCCTGAATCTTACCCAGTTCCTCCTCTACCTGTCCCCATTTGCTTTGTCATCATATTTTCAATTGTTTAGTGGTTTGAAGCATTACAATATTTTATGTTTGTGCATACTTAAATGTTTTCACTTTAATGTCTTAACTCCCACTCCCTGGAAGTGTTCAAGGTCAGGTTGGATGAGGCTTTGAGCAACCTGGTGTAGTGGAAGGTGTCCCTGCTGATGGCAGGGGGGTTGGAACTGGATGAGCTTTAAGGTCCCTTCCAACCCAAACCATTCCATGATTCTATGATTTTTTTGAGCAATTAGCCCTTTGTGCGTTTTTATGCAAGTTCATGTTGCTGACTGTTTTTGAAACTGTAGCTCAAAATATTTCACTGGTTGCAAACCCTTTTAAAGAATTCATTATCATGAAATATTTTACCAGATAATTCACAGAGACAAATGTGAAATGTGCAGTTGGGAAGGTAAAATTATAACCAGTCACATAAACCTGTCTTCATTAGCTCCCTTTTAAACGTCTCCAAATGTTCCCAATAGAGAAAGACATCCTCAGAGAGTGGTTTGAAGCGTGAATTCTTTAGTTTTCAATTGGAATCTGCTTTATGTTTGAGAGGAAGGCTTTCATTTCCTGCATCTGAGATTCATTTTTAAATGCAAGCTAACAGGAAGATTAGCCTTTAAGAACTGTTAGTGACCGGCCAGAATGGTGTTGGTGACTAGAACATAAAAGAGGGAAAAAAAGAAAAATACAGACTTAAGTGAGTGAATAAGGGGATGCATCAAACTATAGTCTCAGCTGGTGTCAATTGATATGGCTTCCTTCCATTGGGACTGTGCCAGATGAGACCAGCAACAGATCTGTCGTGTCGTGATTCCAGCTTTAGTTCTGGGCCACAACTTGAAAGTAGTTTTCTGGATTGTTTAGTTTGTTCTCATTTTATATGCAACAGATAGAGCCTTTACTGATAACCTATGGGACATTCTTCAAAGCTTTGCCATAAAAACTGTTAACAGCAAAGGAAACGCTTAACACTTATTGCAGTAATGAAAATATCTTCAGACACATTAAAGGCCTTTATGGAGTTTTGATGGTTTTATTATTATTGCCGTTCCTGCTTTAGTAAATCAATCTGTCAAAGTTTTGTTTATTTGTGTGTCACAGGAATTATTGATGTATTCTGGCAGTAAGCAGAAATTTGTGAAGGGCTATGCCACTATCTTCGGCTCTTTTACCATTTCCTCATTCTTCTACATGCCTTTTGTAGCCTCACAGAGAGAACTTGCTGTGTCCTTAATGTCACTGGAGCTAATTCTCATGGACTTCTTTGAAACTCTCAGCCCCCTTGCCAAATCTTGGACACCTGAGCCTTGAAGAAGCTGTTTGCCTCCTGGTGAAACAAATAAATTATTGCTAAAGATGAGAAACCAGGCTCAAAAACCCAGGTTTGCATCTGTTTCAGCAGCTCCTACAATCTATTGATATGTTTAGCATATTCTTATGTTTTTCCAGGCAAATGCAGGAGGGTTTTGTACAAGCCACAGCCTGTAAGTCAGAAAATTGTTCTGAAGTGAGCCATCATCAATAGGAGGCTGAAAGAGGTGTCTTGTTCTGATCATTGTGTATAATTGTTGTAAAATTGTTTGACAGATTACAGACTTTCAGAAGTAGAGAGTTTTACAAGCAAGTGCCACAACAAATGTGGTTTATGAATTTGATTTTTTTTTCTCTACAATGAATAATAAACCATTTATTGTACTGATCATATTTAACATTGGGTTTCTGTTGCTTGCAGTGCTTTGAATGTTTTAGGGCTCATCAGCATTGTAACTTTGGCCTCGGCTTAAAGATTTTGCGTTGCCACATATTGCTGAAGTATATGAACCCATACTACAAGAACTAGATATATCAGCTTCCCTCTAAACCTGTCTCTTGTGGCATTATAAAGGCAGTTCTGCTGCCTCACTCCTCAGTACTTAAAGTGACAGGGGAAAAAGAGACAAAACCTGAACAAGTAGCATCGAGTGTGTGGCAAGCCAAGGTGCAGTCAGAAAGAAGACAGTACAAGACAGGAGGCAGGACTGCATGTTAATCTTGTAGTCACTCAGAAGAGGGTGTGAATGAGAGAAGTTGCATATGGTTTTGGCAGAATGATATTATAAAGCATCATAACAAACCAATTTTCCTTTAAAACTACTCACTTGTTTGGTTTTTGCTTATACTGAAAAAAATTATTTGGTGGTCTTTAGTGACTTTTGATTTGGGTAACTTGAAATGTCAAGGCAGAAGAAGCAGTTAAGAACAGAATGTCCTTGCAGCCCTTAATTAAAAGAGTTTAAAAATGTTGCTATTTAACTTTGAGCTGAGGAGAATGAAAGACATATATTTAATGTTATTTCCACTATTATACAAGCATATCCTTGATTTTTTACTGTTTGTTAATTTCTCTTTTGATCATGGTATAGGAGGGACTTCCTTGTTTTATTGTTAACTGAAATATCCAAAATGGTAATCCTGGTTTGGTACTGCACAGCTATGTTCATGTGATCAGACTTTACATATTGAATATTTTTTTCATCAGTAATCTAATCTTTATGAGCCATTACAGTAGTAAGGTTTAGATAGAGGTTTTCTGTACTGATAGTGCATATATTTATTTTCCAGTGATATGATTTCATTACTAAGAACAACATCTATTTAACAGAACTGAAATGTTCTTGATATCTGTAAATATAATTCTGCATAATATCGAGGTTTACAATAGATGGGTCACATTAGCAAAGGAATACAGAAATATTCATTATTTCAAAAGAGCTGAAATCTATGTTAAAGGAAGAAAATAATGGTGAAAACTTATTGTGTTTTGTTTCCATCCTAACATTACCCAAGTCTTCTAACAACAATTTTCATTGCATCAGTTCCAGAGTGCTAAATATGTAGCGTTCTGTCAAGATCATTGTCGCAAACATACTAGCACAGTGCTGGCATT
>NW_010312250.1:8491-9477 GCF_000700745.2 Antrostomus carolinensis
GCATTAATCAGTGCAGAAAATCACTTTTGTGTGCCAGGCTTTCAGACTACTGGTAGAGACTTGTTCTTGGCAGGATAGCAGTACAGATACCAGGTTGGAAGACATCCTCCTTCCAGTGCGTTATGGTGTTGAGGACTAGTTTTCTGTGTACTCTGGAAAAAAATATTAGTGAAATAATTCTTTTATAAGTAATTAAGAAAAGATCACACTTTGGTAGTTTAATGTACTTACAAAAAGTAGCAACAAAGTGAATATAGGTAAACGTATGAGTGGGGGAAGAGTATTGTATTTACATAGAAGCATATGTCTGTGTATATGTTTGTGTACATGTGTATGTGTGTGTGTATAGGTGTGTTTTTATACTCCAGCATCCTATAGTAAATGATTAAAACTGTCTATTTGTTTCGGAAATGTATATAAAAAAGACATTGAATCTTTGTCTGTACTGGTTTTCTTCTTTATAGGCTGAGCTGCACTATTACTTTAATTAACTGGCCTTACAGAGAATTTAGACTATGTCTGCATAAGGCAGTAGAGTATGAAGACCATCCTTAGCTCAGCTGGACTGGGCTGATACTTCTGTGAAGCACACTGCACTGGTAATAGCTCAAGTACTAAAAGATATATAAACAGTATTTGTCTGGCCCACTGCTTAGGACAGAAAATCTTGTCTCTTCACAAGGCTAATAACATGGGCTTAGAATCATTTTGAAGCTGCTGTAGAGTGTTTCATTCTGGCACTAGTCTAACCAATGCTGGCCAGTCAACTGCATCGAGCTCCAGTGTGCTGTATGGATGCACCAGATGATAAACAGCGATAGTATTTGTCTTAAGTTGTTAAAAGAAAAAAAGAATCTTGTTCACTGCAAATTTTATTTTTCTTATTCACACTTTTCAGACCTATGAATTTGTAGAATAGTATGCAGCAGAGTTGGACTAACAGTAGATGATGATAATTCTAAGGTAGGATGAACTGTACAATGGAA